>NC_058131.1:477721264-477736549 GCF_016433145.1 Gracilinanus agilis | reverse complement strand
GTATGTATAAATATATACAAAACTATGGGGGAAGAAGATAACAATAAGAAAAAAGGAAAGCAAACAAAAAGGAATAAATTTATATTCCATAAAGAAGCACAAGCACATGGGATCAACAGGGGAAAAATAACAATACATTGTAAGGGTAAAGAGGTTAGAGAGAGGGAATATTCAATACTCAAGTGCATTGAAATCAACTTAGAGAAGAACAATCAGATCCATAGGGGCAGAAAATTGATTCACGCCCTATAGAGAAGTAGAAGGGTAACAAAGGGACTAGTGGGGAGGGAAGCAATACTAGGGAGGGAAAGGGCTTGGGGGGGGGGAGCACCACGTGGCTTTAAAGAACAATAAGAGGGGAATAAGAAGGGAGGGGGGAGAAAGGGAAGTACAACAAGCGAGGGGATTATAGGAACTGATTAAAAACAAAACACTGGTATAGAAGGAAACAGTGAAAGAAGAAAGAACAGGACTAGGAGAGAGAATCAAAATGTCTGGGAATGCAGAGTTGATAATTATAACTCTGAATGTGAATGGGATGAACTCACCCATAAAACGGAAGCAAATAGCAGAGTGGATTAGAAACCAAAACCCAACCATATGTTGTTTACAAGAAACACATATTAGCTGGACAGACAGACATAGAATGAAAATGAGAGGATGGAGCAAAATCTTTTGGGCTTCAAATGAGAAAAAGAAGGCAGGGGTGGCTATCATAATCTCTGACAGAGCCAAAGTAAAAATAGATAAGGTTAAAAGAGATAGGGAAGGTTACTACATCCTAATAAAAGGCAGTATAAACAATGAAGAAATATCAGTACTCAATATGTATGCACCAAACGGAATAGCTTCCAAATTTCTAAAGGAGGAGCTAGTGGAGCTCAAGGGTGAAAGAGATAGCAAAACCATACTAGTGGGGGACCTGAACCTTTCCCTATCAGATCTAGATAAATCAAACCAAAAAATAAATAAGAAAGAGATAAGAGAGGTAAATGAAACCCTAGAAAAATTTGAGTTAATAGATATTTGGAGAAATATAAATAGAGACAAAAAGGAATACACCTACTTTTCAGCAGCACATGGAACATTCACAAAGATAGACCATGTAACAGGGCACAGACTGACCACACCAGTGGAAATGCGAATTAGCTACGGAGGCAGGGAGGGGGGTGAGTAGGTGAAGGGGGTGAAGGGTAAAGTAAAAACATGACTTATGTAACCAGGGAAATTTTTTCTAAAAATAAAAAATTATAAAAAAAAATAAATAAATTTCTTGTCTGTGGTCCCAAGGCAAATAAGCATCAGAGATAGGATTCAGCCAGAGGACTTCTTGATTCCAAATTTAGAGCTCTCCTAAACAGGCTTATACAGAAAATGCTTATTTCTCTATAATACACAATAGGACATGTTCCAACAAAACTCAAATACTCCAAATTTCAAAATGGATTTGGGATTTCATCTTTGTGGATCTTCCCTCCAAAGATGCAGATCACAACATATCCATGCTTGCACTTACTAGGAGAAATTTGTCCATTTATCATCAAAAGGCTGATGCTAGAGGAACTTTGCTATAATAGTGAAGAATAAAAAGAGAGATTCAATTTTGTAACTAGATTTCATTAAGAGAAAGGAGGAATACTTTAGGCTTCAATCCTAACCTTAAAAAGTTAACATTAGAATTCTGGGAAGATGGTGGCTTTTTTTTTATCCTGGGACTCCATTCTAGGAGCATAGGGCCACAACCAGTAGGCAATGGGTCACACAGTCGCTAAGGGTCACCCAGCTGGGAAGTGTCTGAGCCCGGGTTTGAACCTAGGACCTTTCGTCTCTAGGCCTGGCTCTCAATCCACTGAGCTAGCCCAGCTGCCCCTACTTTAGGTTGCAGTTTCTTTAGCAGATGTAGTTTTTACAGGGTGGGGTTGCTTACAGGGCAGCTGGGTGGCTCAGTGGATTGAGAGCCAGGCCCAGAGACTGGAGGTCCTAGGTTCAAGTCCGGCCTCGGACACTTCCAGCTGTGTGACCTTGGGCAAATCACTTGACCCCTATTGCCCACCCTTACCACTCCTGGGCCAAGGACGGTCCCTAGCCTGGATGATGGTGGCTTAGACAGAGCAAATCTTAAAACCTCCTCACCCTTTCTGCACCAAGATAGAACACAATGCGCTTCAAGAAGAAAGAGGACCAAATCTAACAATGGGACAAAGCAGGGGGATCCTACTGCTGGACAGTTCAAGAGGTATGCCAAGAAAAAGGTTTGAATTCTTGAACTGTCAGGTCTGAGGGTATTGAAGGGGAATCCCAGGACTCCTCTACCACACACTGTGTGGAGTCTCCAGTGGCCCCTGAAATCTCTGGCAGGCAGGCACAGAAAAGTAATTACAAACCTCCATTGCCAGCTGGGGGAAGATGTTTCATCAAAGCTCATTAAATCCATCTGCTTAAACCAGCAGAACAGAGAAGGAAAAAATACGAGTAAACAACAGAAAAAGAGAAAAGAAATGACAATTGAAAGCTTCTTTCTAGGAAGTGAAAAGATTGCAAATGAAATAGAAGAAGAGGAAGAAACTCCAGCAAATTGGACACAGGCTTTGGAAGATCTCAAAATTCAATTAACTCAAGAACTTCAGGAACTCAAAAAGCAATCAAGAGAGGCTGAAGACAATTTGAAAAAGAAAATACATGAACTAAAACAAGAAAACAAGATATTCAAAGACAGAACTGACCAGCTTGAAAACAAAGCAAAGAAGGCAAAAGATGATCTACAAAGAAAATCAGACCAGAAGGAAAAGGATGACTAAAAAGCCAGGGATGAAATTAAGTCTCTAAAAAATAGAACTCAACAACCTGAAGCAAATGACTTCACATGGCAGCAAGAATATATTAAACAAAGTAAAAAACAATGAAAAATTTGAGAAGAATATGAAATACCTCATTGATACAATAAAAAATATGGAGAACAGAGCTAGAAGAGACAATTTAAGAATTATTGGTTTACCAGAACATCATGACAAAAGAAAAAGTTTAGACATCATCCTTCAGGAAATTATCCAGTAAAACTGCCCTGACATTCTCAAACAAGAGGGAAAAGTGGAAATGGAAAGAATCCACAGATCACTTCCTACATTTAATCCACAACTGACAACTTCCATGAATATTATAGCCAAATTCAAAAACTACCAGGCGAAGGAAAAAATATCACAAGCTGCTAAGAAGAAGTCATTCAGATACCAGGGAACAACAGTTAGGATAACACAGGATCTGGCTGCATCTACATTGAAGGTCCAGAAGGCATGGAACACAATATTCCGGAAAGCAAGAGAACTGGGGCTACAACCAAGATTCAACTATCCAGCAAAACTGACTATATTTTTGTAGGGGAAAGTATGGTCATTCAATAAAATTGAGGATTTCCAAGCATTCATCAAGAAAAAACCGGACTTAAACAGAGAGTTTGCTGCCCAAACACAGAACTCAAGAGAATCATCATAAGGTAATTAAGAGAGTGGGGGTGGTGGTGGGTAGGTGGGAAATCTTTTCTTTAAGGGACCCAATAAATTCAATTGATTTGTATCCCTAGAAGAAAAGAAGATATTGGCAAATATTAAAAATTGTTATTATTAACAGGGTAACTAGAAGAAGTTTACTTAGAGGGAACAGTGGCAAACTGTATAGGATGAAATGTCAAGATATATATCTCTGTGTGTGTGTGTGTGTGTGTGTGTGTGTGTGTGTGTGTGTGTGTATAAATATATACAAAACTAGAGGGGGGAAAAGGAAAAAATATTAAGAAAAATGGGAAAACAAACAAAATGGAGTAAATTTTTATTCCATAAAGAAGTGCATGGGGCAAACAGGAGAGATAACAATACACTGGAAGGGTAAAGAGGTTGGAGAGAGGAAATATTTAATACTTAAGTGCATTGAAATCAACTTAAAGAGGGAAGAATCATCAGATCCATTGTGGCAGAGGATTGATTCGAGCTCTATAGAGAAGTAGAAAAGTAACAAATGGACTGGTGGGGAGGGAAGCAACACTAGGAAGGGAGAGGGCGGGGGTGTAGCTTAAAAAGACCCTAAAGAAGAATAAGAAGGGAATAAGAAGGGAGAGGGGAGAAAGGGAAGTACCATAAGGGAGGGGATTAGGGGAACTGATTAAAAACAAAATTCTGGTAAAGAAGGAAATAGTGAAAGAAGAAAGGGCAGGGCAAAGAAAGAGAATCAAAATGTCTGGGAATACACAGGTGATAATTATAACTCTGAATGTGAATGGGATGAACTCCCCCACAAAATGTAAGCAAATAGCAGAGTGTATTAGAAACCAAAATCCTACCATAGGTTGTCTACAAGAAAAATACATTGGGCAGGCAGGCATGTATAAAGTAAAAATGAAAGGAAGGAGCAAAATCTATTGAACTTCAACTGAGAAAAAGAAGGCAGGAGTTACAATCATGATTTCTGACAGAGTCAAAGTAAAAATAGATCTGGTTAAAAGAGATAGGGAGAGTAATTACATCCTAATAAAAGGCAGTATAAACGATGAAGAAATATAAGTATACTCAACATATATGGACCAAATGGTATAGCACTGAAATTTCTAAAGGAAAAGCTAGTAGAGTTCCAGGACAAAATAGATAGTGAAACTATACTAGTGGGTGACCTCAACCTTCCCCTATAAGATCTAGATAAATCAAACCAAAAAATAAATAAGAAAGAAATAAGAGAGGTGAATGAAATCCTAGACAAATTAGAGTTAAGAGATACATGGAGAAAAATAAATGAGTACAAAAAGGAATACACCTTCTTTTCTGCAGCACATCGAACATTCACAAAGATTGACCATATACTGGGACATAGAAACATGGCAAACAAATGCAAAAAAGCAGAAATAATAAATGTAATCTTCTCAGATCATAATGCAATAAAAATAGTTATTAGTAACAATAAATGGAGAGGCAAACCAAAAACTAATTGGAAATTAAATAATATGATTTTCCAAAATAAGTTAGTGAAAGAACAAATCATAGAAACAATTAATAATTTTATTGAAGACAATGACAATGATGAGACTTCTTACCAAAACCTATGAAATACAGCCAAAGCAGCTCTAAGTGGAAAATTTGTATCACTGAGTGCATATATTAACAAATCAGGGAGGGCAAAGGTTAATGAATTGGGCAGGCAACTTAAAAAAACTAGAAAATGAACAAATTAAAAATCCCCGGATGAAAACTAAATTAGAAATACTAAAAATCAAAGGAGAAATTAATAAAATTGAAAGTAAAAGAACTATTGAAATAATAAATAAGACTAGAAGCTGGTATTTTGAAAAAACAGATAAGATAGACAAAGTACTGGTCAATCTAATAACAAAAAGGAAAGAAGAAAACCAAATTAACACAATCAAAGATGAAAAAGGAGGCCTCACCTCTAATGAAGAGGAAATTAAGGCAATCATTAAAAACTATTTTGCCCAATTATATGGCAATAAACATAGCAATCTAGGTGATATGGATGAATATTTACAAAAATATAAGTTGCCTAGATTAACAGCAGAAGAAATAGAATACTTAAATAATCCAATATCAGTAAAAGCAATTGAACAAGCCATTAAAGAACTCCCTAAGAAAAAATCCCCAGGGCCTGATGGATTCACAAATGAACTTTATCAGACATTCAAAGAACAATTAATCCCAATACTATACAAATTATTTGACATAATAAGCAAAGAAGTCCTACCAAATTACTTTTAGGACACAAGTATAGTACTGATTCAAAAGCCAGGCAGACCAAAAACAGAGAAAGAAAACTACAGATCAATCTCCCTAATGAACATAGATGCAAAAAACTTAAATAGAATACTAGCAAAAAGACTCCAGGGGGCAGCTGGGTAGCTCAGTGGAGTGAGAGTCAGGCCTAGAGACAGGAGGTCCTAGGTTCAAACCCGGCCTCAGCCACTTCCCAGCTGTGTGACCCTGGGCAAGTCACTTGACCCCCATTGCCCACCCTTACCAATCTTCCACCTATGAGACAATACACCAAAGTACAAGGGTAAAAAAAAAAGACTCCAGTAAGTGAGCATGAGGGTTATCCATCATGATCAGGTGGGATTTATACTAGGAATGAAAGTATGGTTCGACATTAGGAAAACCATCCACATAATTGACTAGCTAACAAACAAAAATCACATGATTATGTCAATAGATGCTGAAAAAGCCCTTGACAAAATAAAACACCCATTCCTACCGAAAACACTAGAAAGAATAGGAATTGAAGGACCTTTCCTTAAAATAATACAGTATATATATCTAAATCCATCAACAAGCATCATATGCAATGGGGATGAATTGGAAGCCTTCTCAATAAGATAAAGCCTAAAATAAGGATGCCCATTATCACCTCTATTATTTAACATTGTACTAGAAACACTATCAGTAGCAATTAGAGAAGAAAAAGAAATTGAAGGTATTAAAATAGGCATTGAGGAGACTAAGTTATCACTCTTTGCAGATGATATAATGGTCTACTTAAAAAATCCTAGAGAATCATCAACTAAAAACAACTTTAGGAAAGTTGCAGGATACAAAATACATGCACATAAATCATCAGCATTTCTATATAATTTTCAACACATCATAGCAGCAAGAATTAGAAAGAGAAACACCATCTAAAATCACCCTAGACAATATAAAATACTTAGGAATCTATCTACCAAAACAAACATAGGAATTATATGAACACAACTACAAAATACTTACCAAACAATTAAAACTAGATCTAAACAATTGGAAAAACATTGATTGCTCATGGGCAGGATGAGCTAACATAATAAAAATGACCATTCTACCCAAATTAATTCACTTATTTAGTGCCTTACCTATCAAACTACCAAGAAACTTTTTTACAGAATTAGAAAAAACTATAACAAAGTTAATTTGGAAGAACAAAAGATCAAGAATATCAAGGGGAATAATGAAAAAAAAAAAGTGAAGGAAGGTAGCCTAGCATTACCAGATATTAAACTATACTATAAAACAGTGGTAAGCAAAACAATATGGTACTGGCTAAGAGACAGAAGAGAGGATCAGTGGAATAGACTTGGGGTAAGTGACGTCAGCAAGACAGTCTATGATAAACCCAAAGAGCTCAACTTTTGGGACAAAAATTCACTATTTGACAAAACTACTGGGAAAATTGGAAAACAATATGGGAGAGATTAGGTTTAGATCAACATCTCACACCCTACACCAAGATAAATTCAGAATGGATGAATGTCTTGAATATAAAGAAGCAAACTATAAGAAAATTAGGTGAACACAGAATAGTATACTTGTCAGATCTCTGGGAAAGGAAAGTTTTAAAAGCAAGCAAGAGTTAGAAAAATTACAAAATGTAAAATAAATAATTTTGATTATATTAAATTTAAAAGGTTTTGTATAAACAAAACAATGCAACCAAAATCAGAAGGGAAACAACAAACTGGGAAAAAATCTTTATAACAAAAAACTCTGACAAAGGTCGAATTACTCAAATATACAAGGAGCTAAATCAATTGTACAAAAATTTTTTCCATGATTCCATGATTCATGTTTTTACTTTCCTCTTCACCCTTTTCACCCCCCCCATAACCAACCTGCATTTCCACTGGTTTTAACATGTGTCATCAATCAAGACTTTTTCCATATTATTGATAGTTGCATTGGTTATAGCTTATACTTTATATATAGCACTTAATGGTTATAAATCACTTTTACCTACATTCTTTCATTTAATTCTCATGTCAGATGGGTAAGTTAGATAATACCAGTACTGGGACCATATCTGGGGCAGCTAGGTGGCATAGCACCAGGTCTGGAGTCAGGAACTCCTGAGTTCACATCTGGCCTCAAATATTTACTAGTTGTGTAACCCTGGGAAAGTTATTTAACTATGCTTCAGTTTCCTTGTCTGGAAAATGATGTGGAGAAGGAAGTGGCAAGCCACTCCTGTAGCTTAACCAAGAAAATCCCAAATGGGGTCATGAAGAGTCTGACATGACTGAAACAACTCAATAAACAACATTATGATTCCATTCACTGAGAAAAACAGAGTTTTATGCTATTAAGGCTATGCTATATAAATCAGTAAATGGCACAATTAGTATTCAAACCCAAGTCCAGGGTTCTTTCAGCTTCAAGTATGCCTCCCCCACCAAATAACATGTCTCACACAATCAGCCAGATCCGGGGTTTATCACAGTGATTCCCAAAGTGGGCGCCACCGCCCCCTGGTGGGTGCTGCAGAGATCCAGGGGGGCAGTGATGGCCACAGATGCATTTGGGGGTGGTGGATAACTGTAAGGAGGTGGTGATAGTATGTGACAGGGGGCGCTAAGTAATATTTTTTTCTGGAAAGGGAGCAGTAGGACAAAAAAGTCTGGGAACCACTGGTTTATCAGATCAAGGTTTAAGCCCCACGTGATGCTTTAATGGAGACCCATGTAAGGAAGGGGGCCTTGACTGACAGTCACGGTTCCTTAAAAATGAAATAAACTTTTGTTTTTCAGTCTATTTGTCCAAGCAATAGGACGGTTTTGAGGGTGTTCTTGAAATAGAAACATTCCATATTCAACTAACAAGCTGACCTTTTTGACTTTCTGTGGATTCTTCATCCGGCGACATTTTCTGATATCCATTTCTGTTGTATTCACACAACCTGGCTGAGAAAGGAATCATTGGAAAAATTACTAATTGCAGCTCTAATTGATCTAAATGACCTTATTACCACAGAGAAGTCATCTACAATTATTTGTTAAGTGTTTATTATTTGCCAGGCACTGTGATAAGCACTGGGATAACAAGAAAGGCAAAATTCTAATATATAAGTAGACAAATCCTGGGTGTCTTCAAAATCTTTGGGTAGTACTAAGGTATTTATAACTTAATACTTGCTGAGTACTTTAAGCTATTAATAGCTCAATACCAGCTTACATTAAACTATTAATAGCTTAAAATTGTACAAAGACTTTGGGGACACCTTGTATATGTTGATGTTCTCCAGTGAACAAATTAATTTTGTTTACTGGATCTGTGCTTGCCTTTTTTCAAATGATGACAGATTATAATATGATGATGAGGATGATATTTATAAATGACTTTTAACTAAGATGTTTCTTTGGTGATATAATAAGGGGAAGAGGGGAAGGGAATAAGTATTTATATAGCTCTTACTCTATGCCAGATACTAAGCACTTTACAAATATTATCTTATTTGTTTCTCACAATAATCCTATAAAGGAGATGGTATTATTGTCCCTATTTTATAGTTGAGGAAACTGAGGTAAATAAAGATGGGGGCAGGTAGTTGATTCAGTAGATAGAGAGAGATCCAAGCCCAGAGACAGGAGCTCTAGCCTCAAACACTTCCTAGCTGTTAGACCTTGGGTAAGTCACTTGACCCCCATTGTCTAGCCCTGTGTTGGCAAACCTATGGCACATGTGCCAGAGCATGCTGAAGTGGGCTGTTCCCTTCCCCTTCTCCATGTGTTCCTGAGGATATTTCTCACATAACTCTCCCCAGTGCCCAGCAGCCCAATAGAAGCACTTTCTCCCTCCCCTGTCTGGGGTAAGGTGAAGGGTTCACATGTGGCATGATGATTGTTGTTTGTGCACTCGGACCCTAAAAGTTTTGTCATTACTCTACCTATCCTTACCACTCTTCTGCTGTGGAACTGATACTTAGTACTGATTCTAAGAGTAAGGGTTTTTATTAAAAAAAAAAAAAAAAAGATTAAGTGACTTGCCTAGGGTCATATAGCTAGTGATGAATCACATTTTTTAAATTTAAAAAAATTTATTTAAAAATCTTTATATATTTTCTTCCTAAGAACAGATTTTATTTAATTTTATTTTTAATTAATCAATCGATTAATTAATTTAGAATCTTTCCTTCCCCTCTTTTCTCCCCCACTTGCCTGAGTTAATGAGCAAATGAATCACATTCATAAAACATTTAAAAAATTTTCAGAACACCTTTCTCAGAAGAACTCTTTTAGGTATAATTAACATCATAGTGCATATAAGAAGCTGGGAGTCAGCAAGATCAAGTAAATGATTTATCTATGGTCGCATAGCTAGTGGGTGGTAAAGTCACGGTTCAGAATCAGGTCTTCTGACTCAGTCTAAACTCTGTGCCCTCCCCCCCCACTTCTTCTTCCCCTTCTCTTCCTCCCCTCCATCTCTCATTTGTACTCTGTGTAAAGATGGGAGTTCTTAAACATTCAATAAAGTTGGATATGAATTCTTCTCTTTCAATAAGCCTACTTTCTGGCATACAAGTAAAATGGATATTTTGGAATTTCAGACAGAAAATATTTTACTATTCAAGGGGATAAGGTAAGCCTATATTTTTTCTCCTCACATCTATGGTCCTCACCATTTGGAAGCTGAATTTTTTTGTGCCAGCGTTTGTTAAGTAAATGACTTAAATGACTTTTTACCTAATAATACTTATTTATTAGAGAATTCTCCTTGTGTCCTCTCTTCAAAGGCCTGATTCCCTTTCTGTTTCCCCCCACCCTTTTGGGGAGGGGATGGGAAAGGCATCAGGGAATGAGGACCTGAGACTCAAGCAGGATCTGGGTATACAGATCCCAAGTGTCCTTGAGTTGGAGAGAGTAGAGGATTATAGGTCTCTGGTTCCGTCACGTCTTAGGGTAGGATCCAGGTGTCTTCAGTTATGTCCCTCCATCCCTTAGTGATATTTTTATATTTTTGATAGCCAGGTCTGTATTTTTGACATAAAACAGAAAACCTGTTAAAAATTACTGTTTTTAATTATGTGATAAAGATGGGGAAAGGGATTGGTCCTTAGTCTACCTGCCTATTTTATGAAGAAATGTAGAATTTGTTTTGATAAGTGGAATTTAAACAGTCTTGAAAAAGGTCAACTACGTCATATCTAAAAATTTGTAAAAATGGAATTTTTTAATTCTGGTAATGTGGATTGTGCTGTTTCCCAAAGAAGATAATTTGGTAAGGGAGATGAGAACAAAGAGAAATCTCCTAAACATTGGGAGATAGATATTTTGTCGATGTTCAGTTATTTCAGTTGTGTCTGACTCTTCATGACCTTGTTTAGGATTTTTTGGCAAAGATACTAGAATGGTTTGCCATTTCCTTTTCTACTTCATTTTATAATTGAGGGAACTGAGGCAAACAGGGTTAAATGACTTGCTCAGGGTCACCCAGCTAGTAAGGGTCTGATGCCAAAGTTGAACTCAGGAAGAGAAATCTTCCTGACCCCAGGCCTGGCACTCTATCCATGCCACCTAGCTGCCCTAGAAATTTTAGTTTACTTTGGGTGGCTATTAGGGAAAGTGAAGTAATCATATGAATGAATAATAAAATGGTTTATACAGAGATCACCCATTTCCCTGAGATAGATGCTCATAGGCTAAAGACTACCACTGGTTTTAAGAAGGGTTAAATAAAAAATGAGATAACCTATAAAATCATATAAAACTGTCTCACCACTGGCCTGTGTACATCCCAGAAGGCTCGTTCTTGACTATCCAAAATTTTTCTTTCAGTTTTATCTTTTTTCCGATCAATCCTAAAAACGGAAACAGAAAAGAGAAATAATTTGCATTTGTTTTTTTTCTCACTTTCTTATTTTCTTGCCCACTCTTACTTGGCTTCATTTCTAAGGTACTACTACATCTATTGCAAATGGAACAAATACATTTACTTAATTTATTCATTTTAGGATCATGAGGCCTATATGTGTAAAATATCAGTGCCTTCCCTCTTACCCCTCCATTCTACTACATAATGAAATAAACAGAAGAAAATATGCTTGGGACCCAACTTACAAGGATCTTTATAATGGAGAGAAATTTTGCTTGATGCTAGGGAAGAATGTTGGTTTAATCATCTAAAATTCAAAGTCAGCTCAAACATACAAACATACTCTCCTCGAGGACAGGGACTATTTTAGTTCATGTTTAATAATTGCTTGTTGGATTGGGATGGCATTAAGTGTGTAAAATTAATATGTAGGTCAGTCAAATTTCCATCTTTAAATGTACAAGGTTGCTTTAGGTAAAACTTGCTAGAATTTAAAATTTTCTATTTAATCTGAATCTCCTCCCACTCTATCTTTCCCTGCAAAGTAGAGGAAGGACCCCAGCATATGACAAGATCTAGAAATCAAATATCACCACCATTTTGATTTTGCTGGCCCCAGATGGTGGATGCACAAATTGTGAAAGGTAAATTACAGGTGACAAAAGAAATAGTTTATTTTCTAATCAGTAGCCCAGATGAGAGGCTTTTATTAAAACAAGAAAAAAATTGTGTATTGCTTCATATTCCTTCTGTAAGTAAGAAGTAACTCAGATTAATTGCCATGTACTAGGGAACTTCTAGCTTTCAAATCTCATAGGAGCACTTTAGTTTACTGGACTGAAATAAACCTATAATCACCCTGTGATTTTCATGATAATTACCATGTACTTAAATGGTCCACAATTATAAAGTAATCACAGAGTTAATCAAAAAAGTTAATCGAGAAATACCATATGTGTATCAAGTGACAATTCCCCCTCCTTTTGTAACATGTGAGGCTCTTTTATTCTGAAAGTACAAATTAACTTTTCTCTTTGTTTTCTAGGATCTTCTGGGTGCAAAGAGATTATAAACCTTGTTATTCCTGTTCCGATTTCTGCCCCACCCACTATCCTCAGCTTCTCCATGGGCCATAGCTCCTTCTGGAGAAGTAACCAACTCTAGAGTGATATACTACACTTTGCAGAGGGCAACCAGCTTGCTAAGGTTACTGAGAGAGAGTGATGAGATCTTGGGTGAGAGGCAGAGCATAATGAATTGTGGGAAGGAAGAGGAATGCAGGAGAAGGGTCAGATGGATAACCTGTCAACAGAACCCATAATATAGAAGTTAACACAATGGCATCCTAAGAATCATCAATTTGAGTGAAGTAACTACCATTTTTCTCTTTTACTGTACCATTGGGGGCTGTAGGGGTTGGCAGCCGGAGAGGATGTCATCAGTGAGACTGGCTGTAGTAAAGGCAAGGCTTTTCAGCCTCATTCCACAGTATACATGTCAATGTCTACATTTGTCAGAGTAAATTTAAAAAAGGAGGGAAATGAGTGGGGAGAGGAAAGGGGGGTGTGGGGTATCTTATAGATCTGGGTTGGTGAACCTATGGCATGGATGCTGGAGGGGGATGCTCCCTTCCCCCTCTTCATGCACACCTGAGGACATTTCTTTCATCACCCATCCCTCTGCCCAGCAACCCAATGGGAGCGCTTCCTCACCCCTCCCTTCCTGCCTGGGGTAAGGTGGGGTGGCTCACATGTAGTGTGAGAGTTGTAGTTTGGGCACTCATGTCTCTAAAAGGTTTGCCATCACTGCTATAGACATCTGTAGTTAAGTGAGGGTGCCAATATGCTAGCAGTGAAAGTGGGAAGGATGAGACAAGCCTTTAGAAAGATGGCATTTGACCATGCTCAGAGAAAGAATTAGGATAGAAGAGAGTGGCAGTGACTCAGGAGAAATTTAGGCTATATAGATCAAATTTCTTAGTAAAGTAATTATCCAATGAGTTCCATTTAAGGAGAATAAAATGATGAAAGAGAAAGGTGATGCAGGGCAATGGGCTAGAGTGGTTCATGACAATGGTCCATGCAGAGATGTCCCTAGATCTTAAACCATAGGACAAGAAAGGTTTTGAATAACACAGGCTAGGTTACTTGGATTAAGTATTCCTAGCAATTGACTTATGGGAAACTTGTCAAGAGATCTAGGAGTCTTTTCTGCATAAAGTAATAAGTAGCATACCTCGGATCCTCAGGGGTGACTATACTCTTCCAACCTCCTACTTAGGCAAAGAATTTCTTATACTGACACTGTACTGAAAGTGCTGGAAGGGAAGCATACATGTTTCTGCATTGTATCCATCTCCAGTATTTGGCATACCTTGACTTTTGCCTGTGCCAAATATAAAGACTCTTATTTGGAAAAAAAAATAGTGTATTGTTGAAATCAAGGAATCTCCAGCTAGTTACACACAGAACAGGAAGCTGGTAATTATTTGGAGAACTATTGATTGTTCAGGTCAGGATTATGGTTTAAAAATGAATAGAGGAAGGATTTTCCTCAAAGTGTTTTAGAACACCCACTTGATAACTTTCCTAGTGTGAAATTAACCAAGAAGAGGGCACAAACCAAATTATAAGAAAAAAGAGATTACACCATCTGGGCTGAAAATTCAGAGAGATTTCTAAGCAGATCCTGGCCTTCATTTCCACAAAGCTGTTTTTATTAGAAAATAGGGAAGAGGACCAGAAATCCTAAATGTGGTTGTCAACTCCCTTGAACTCATGCAACAAAGACACACATTTGGAATGAAACCCCTTCTTTTTCCTAGAAGGGCCTCTATTCCATTCACATACTTCACTTGGGCTTCCGCTTGCATAAAGATGAATTCCCACTTCCTTGCAAAGGCCCTCTGGAGTCTTGCTAGGTTTTCCTGATAAAAAATGAAAATCAATGAGGGCATTAATCATAATAAGTATTGGACCATGACTACCATGCTCATTACATGTGCGCTCATCCATATTGGTTAGACAGAACAAAATAACAGTCCCCCATTTTAAATTCACTAGACTGGAACTTGATTTAGATTTCTCCTATATCCTGCTACATAGGAATGCACTTCCAATCATCATCAGCATGCCTACTAAATGAATTATCTGTTTGAAGTTTGGCCAGAGCCATTGCAACCTTCTCCCTCTAGGTCTCTCAGATGTATATAACACCCACTGCTCTGGCTGCATATCCAATGTAAGGTAAGGTCTAGAGGTATGCTTGAGTTTCCTTGCTGGGTTCTGTGGATTTCGGGATAACTGATGCCTGCTGGACATTTCTGCAAACAAAACTAAGGAGAATGGGGGTGATTTCTCCGGATTTATCTACTATCCTTAAAAGTAGGTCAATCTAATAGAAGAGAAGCCTATGAGACCAAGTTAGTTTTCTAGAATCTGACCAATGCAGAGAGAGAGTCCATAGCATCACAGATTGAGCATTAGAAAGCACTTTAGAGGTCATTAATTGTCTCTTAGTCTTCACCATGCATATAGCAGTTACACAGTGAGGAATTGGCGGGGAGGGAAAGAAAGGGAAGAGAATAATCTCATTTCCTAATTGAAAGGAGGGGAGAGAGAGAGAGAAAGAGAGAGAGAGAGAGAGAGAGAGAGAGAGAGAGAGAGAGAGAGAGAGAGAGAGA
>NC_058131.1:477621541-477721205 GCF_016433145.1 Gracilinanus agilis | reverse complement strand
GGGAGAGAGAGGGAGAGAGAGAGAGAAAGAGAGAGAGAGAGAGAGAGAGAGAGAGAGAGAGAGAGAGAGGGAATATTTTATTAAGGATCTCTCCCAAAGAACAAATGGAAAAGTGTTCTCTTTAATGCAGTAAAGGTGCAGTAGATAGGATAGTAATTTGACAGGCACACTAACCATCTGCCTAATTCTGATTGAATACAAGTCCAGAGTTCACATTCTGCTATGCATTTTCATAGAGTTGGTGCCAACACCTAATTGATTGCTTTTATTAGAAAGTTATTAATATAAAAGAGAATAAACTGAGAAGCATCATAGAGGTAGCTAACATTGGACCTTTATGTACAAACAGGCACTGAAACAAAACAAAAATGCCCCTTGGAATCCTTTTTTTTCCTTTTAAGAATCCTTTGAGCTTTTTATAGTACTTAAACTTCACTGGGAATTGGTGCTACTATCTATTCTGAATATTCTTTTATATGAAAATGTGAGTGATACAAAGTGTATCATGACATTATTTTAGGCCTGAGTCTTTCCCCTAAAGAAGTTATATAGATATAAACTGAAAATACTAGTCTCAAAACCTTTACATCCAGTCCATAAATAAGGAAAAGTTTCAAAACAGCATCATCTTGAATAGGGGTGAAATGTCTAGCGACAAGGAACTCAAAGGTGCTAGAGGTCTGCCAGCTTGTATCTCGGGTGTTTTGAGCTCCCAGAATATGAGAAAGGAGGGGGATATGTATTTATCAGGTGCCTACTATGTGCCAGGCAGTGTGCTAAGTACTTTACAAATATTATCCTATTTAGTCCTCACAACTTTGGAAGGTAGGTGCCCTTATTTTTTCTATCTTATAGGAAACAGAAGCGGACAGAGATTTATTGACTTGCCCAAAGTCATACAACTAGTAAGTATATGAGGCTGGATTTGAACTCAGGTCTTTCTGACTCTAGGTCTAGCATTCTATCCATTGGACCACCTAGCTATCTCTAATGTCAATTTTACAGTTTGTTGGAAAGATCATCACAGTTGATGAATGAAACTAGAAATAGAAATAGGATAAGAAGCTGCATGGTATTACTGGAAAGAATGATGGACTTGGATTCAAGAAGATTTGAGTTTACATCCTACCTTTGGCCATTATTAACCAAGTGATTAGGGACAAATCTCTTATTCTCTCTGAGCCTCAGTTTTCTCATCTGCAAAATGAGGATAATTATTTCATGTGATTGTGTGATGTTCAGATGAGTAAAGTTCCTTGTAAATTTTAAAGCCCTATTTGAATGCTATTTGTATTATTTCCTACCTTAACAGTGCTGTTGTCAGAATCAAGTAATGCAATTTTTTCCAGTGACCTCCAAATCAAATGTCTTCTTTCCTAAATCTCCAACTTATGTTGTATATTGCTTGTTTGAATATAGTTGTTTGCATATTAGGTGAAAGTGCTATGGGAATATAAATTATTATTATTATCACTGCTAGTATAAATGGGGTTAATTAGGGAAGTCTCATCAACTAGATGAGATCATGGGCTTTTTAGAAGCAAGGTATCTAAGGGGCATCCTCACTATCTTTTGATAGTGGAAAAAGACATAAGGAACTCCTCTGATAGGTTCCTAGTGACTAGGGCTGCCTCCAAGATGAGTGGTAACTGAAAGGCAGGGGGATGGTTTTATTGGAGGAGCTGTTCCAAGTTGGGGTAAGGAACCAAAGAGAAAAACTGACCCTCTTTCTTAAGACCCAACCTGTATGAGCCTAGCATCTTGGAGTTTTCTAGGCCACGAATGACACTATTGTTACTTCCCCATTTCATATGGAAAAGTTTCTAAAATATCTTTAGTGAATAAAATTTAGTTCAACATCTTTATTTTTGGTACTTGTATACTAAGTGCCTGGGGACAGTGCCCGGTACATTGTAGATGCTTAGTAAATACTTGTTGTTGTCATGACAACAGTTCCAAGGTCTAGTCAGGTCTCTACACTGACCTCCTTGCTGTTCCTCCAACAGGACCTTTTATTTCCTGAGTCTAGACATTTTCACTGATTGCTCTCCATATCTGGAACGCTCTCCTTCCTCTGCCTCCTGGCTTCCCTGGCTTTCTTTAAGACCCAGATAAAATCTCACCTCTTAAAGGTAATCCTTGCCAATGCCCTCCAAGTCAAATGTTTTACTTCCTAAATCTCCAATTTATTTTGCCTATAGCTTGTTTGAACATAGTTGTTTATGTTGTCTCCACCATTAGATCATGAGCTCCTGGAGAGCACGGACTATCTTTTGTTTTTCTTTGTAGCCTCAGAACTTAGCTCAGTGTCTGGCACATAATAATAGACACTTGATAAATGTTTATTGATTGACCAACCACAAGAATCAGTCTTGAAGAGTGAGCCTGAGTTTGGGTATGGCAGAGCACCAGTAAGGCTGGCCAATCTCTGTGCTCAATAGGCAGCATGGGCCTCGAGTCACTTGTGGAAGTCTTCAAGGGCAGGAAAGGAGGAGGGTTTGGTAGGTGGGTGTATTTAAAGGTAGAGATAATGATTATACAAGAGATAATTATTCCTGGCCCTCTGTGCTGCCTCTCTTCCCTCAATTGCCAACCCTTTAGCCATTTCACTGTTCATTAGTATCTCCACAGGAAGGTGGGTGGGAAACTGAGGAGGAGGAGGAAGGCTTAAAATTAGCCTTATAAAGATGGGTTTGGTGGAGGAGGTGGAAACCATTGGCTACAGTTACATTTTTGATCATCTGTGTTGATTTTGTATTTAAATTGCTCTGAACTTCATTTTCCTTCTCTATGAAATGGGGGGCAACCTTACCAGGAACAAATTTCCTGGGACAATCAAAGGAGATGACTAATAGTTCTCTTAAACAGTACTAGATCCTGTGCTCCATGATGTAACATGTGGCTTCAGGACTGGTGGGGAGCTGATATGGGGGAATCAGATTCTTGGAAGGAATTATGGGAAACTATAAGTTATGAATCTGAGATTTTCAGTGGGAAGAGGAGCACTGGGAAAGATGTTACAGACATCACACAGATCCTATGGGCTAAATCTACCCTAAAAGTCTTCCTCTGATACAAAGAACTGCTGAAAATGTGGGGACATAATTTTATTTCTAAGAGCAATAAAAGATGTTAGAGTGAAGCCATTTAGATACGATAACAAAGGGGGCAGTGAGTTTACCTATCTCTCCCTGTGGTGGCTGCAAAGGGGGGAAATGCCAGGTTCAAACCCAGATAGAAGCAGATATCTTTTCACTCTCCCCCCCCCCCATCTAGAGTGGTGGTAGTACTTACAGCTTCATAATCTGCTAATTCCAATCTTGCTTTGTTTTGCATAGTCCTTTTACACAGATAAATGGCTAAGAGAAAGAGAGAAATAACATTGCACCAAAACCATTAGTGAAGCATCAGGCAAATTGGGTGGCAAGAGGCCAGGACTCAGAATTATGCAGTTTGAGCAAGAAGGGGCCTTAGAGGTCATATGGTCTAACCTCCCCATTTAACAGATGAAACCGGGAGGTTAATTAATTTTTCCCAATTTCCGGAAATAGTATCTGAGTCAATCTTGGAACCCCAATTTTTAAAACCCTTAACATCTAAGAGCTAATAGCATCAAGAAAGTAAGAAGAAAGGCTAGGCAACAGGGCTTACTAACTTTCCCAGGGTCATACAGCTTGGAAGTATCTGAGACCAAATTTGAACCTAGGACCTCCATCTCCAGGTCTGGCTTTCTATCCAGTGAGCCATCTCACTGTCCGGGGAACCCAAATTTGAAATGTATGTTTTTTGAATGTACAATTTTTGCATTTAGGAGACCTTTTAATTTCATCTTTTCAACTTACTAGCTATTTGGCTTTAAATAGATCAATTAACCAATTTGAGACTCAATTTCCTCACCTACAAATTGGGGATAATATTGGCATTGCCAACTTCATAGTGCTAGCCTAAGAATCAAATGAGTATAATAAGGTGCCATAATAATTACATAATATTACATAATTACAACAATTAAAATATTTTTATTGTATTCAGAACATGATTATTCCAAGATTACAAAAGAGAAATGATAATTGCATTCATTCAGTAATCAGTCAACCTATCACATATGTATTGAATGCCTGGGATTATACCAGAAACTGGGAGAAATGTAAGAAAAGGAGAAGTTATGAATAGCCTCCTTTCATAACTTAACATTATCTATGTTGTATTGTATTTTCATTCATTTTGTTAAACATTTCCCAGTTCCATTTTAGTTGGAACACAGGCTTCATTAAGGAGTTTTGCAGATTTTGTGTTTGACTCCTCTGGTTTATACTACCTCTCCAGACTATGAGGAGGCATGTTCAGGAAGAGGATTAACCATAACTCACAAGACTTGGTCAAATGAGATTCCTTAGGTTATAAATAAATGCCCCCTTATTTGTATGTAGGAAAGATGCTGTTCATCATCACTATTAGGAAGACATGTTTATTATCTTTTTAGTAAAAGTGATACATACCACTGAATCATCCATAGCCTTTCACCCCATATCTCTTTTGACTAGGGTCACAGATAAAGAAGATTGTGGTCAGAGTAAGGCAGACAGTCTGTATTTGTGGAAATTATTTTTTTTTCCTATTTGGAACCATGACCAAAGGGATACAAAACTTGTATGACCTTTGATCCTGTAATATTACTACTATGTCTATATCCAAAGAGATGAAAAAGGGGTAAAGGACCTACTTGTACAACAATATTTATAGCAGCTCTTTTTGTCATGGCAAAGAATTGGAAATTGAGGGGATGCCCATCAACTGGGGAATGGCTGAACAAATTGTGGTACATGTTGGTGATAGAATACTATTGTGCTATAAGGAATGATGAACAGGATGATTTTGGAAAAGGCTGGAAAGCACTACATGAACTGAGACAGAGTGAAGTAAGCAGAACCAGGAGAACATTGTATATAGTAACAGCAATACTGTATGATGATCAACTGTGAAATACTTAGCTCTTCTCAACAATGCAGGACAATTCTGAAGGACTTATGACAAAGAGTGCTCTCCACTGCCAGAAAAGGAACTGTTGGAGTCAGAATGCAAATCAAAGCATAGGATTTTTCACTTTAGTTTATTATGTTTTTATTTAAGTGTTTTGGTTTTATATGAGTATTCTCTTATAATAATGGCCAATATGAAATTAAATGTATTGGGTTATACATGAATTATCAAGATGTTTATCATCTCTGGGAGAGGGGGAGGGAAGGGAGTTAGTGAGACAATTTGGATCTTATAATTTCAGAAAATGTGTTGAAAATTATTATCACATGTAATTGGGAAAATAAAAAATATTTAAAAAATTATTTTCCCTGTGTAAACCTGTGAGACCCAGAGAGGTTAAGGGTCTAAGTCACACAGGTGGTAACTGACAAAGTTAGGATTTGTATTCAAGGCATCTGACTCCAAATCTTGCCACCTTTTCATAGTTTGAATCTGTCTCCATCAGTAGATATTATATATATATATATATTGTGTACATATTGCATATGTACACAGCATATAATAAATCAGATATATAAAATAATATGTTATATAATTTATGATACACACATACATATGTAAACATAAAGTAATTTTGGTGCAAAGGTAACTAATAGCTGAAATAGGTATTTATGCAGGATGTGCTAAGTCTAGAAGGGAGCTAGAGATTCTAAGAGGTGGAAAGTCAGAAAGAAGAACATTCCAGGCATGGGGTATAGACTGGGCAAGGCATGGAATTAGGAGATAGATTTCATGTATATGGAGCCTTAAGTAGACCAATTTCATTATTCTGATCTGCAGTGATTTCTCTTTTGCCTCAACTCATTTTTAATCTGTTCCATGCCCATTGTTGTTCAGTCATTTCAGATGCATTTGACTCTTCATGACCCCATTGAGGGTTTTCCTGGTATTTCTTTGCCATTTCCTTCTCCAACTTACTTTACAGATGCGGTACTGAGGCAGATAGGTTAAAGTGACTTGCCTAGGGTCACAGAGCTGGTAAATGTCTGAGGTCAGATTTAAACTCAGAAAAATGAGTCTTCTAGATTCCAAGCCCAAGGCTCTATCCCAGTGGTTCCCAAACTTTTTTGGCCTACCGCCCCCTTTCCAGAAAAAATATTACTTAGCGCCCCCTGTCACATACTATCACTGTCCCCTTACAGTTATTCACTGCCCCCAAATGCACCGGTTGCCATCACTGCTCCTCTGGATCGCTGCAGCACCCACCAGGGGGCAGTGGCACCCACTTTGGGAATCACTGCTCTATCCATTATGCAACATAATTGCCCACTAATTAGCACTTGGTTATATACTTTCTTGAAATTTTCTCTAATTGATTTTTGTATGCAATTCTCATCTCCCCAATTTAACTCTTAGCTTCTTAGGAACAGAGATCATATCTTTTACTTCTTCTAAATTCCCTACAGTGCCTTGCACATTCATAGGATCATAGTTTGAGAGCTAGAAGAAACCTCAATCATTTAGTTGAACTCTTTCATTTCACAGAATAGATACTCAAACATAGTTATTGGTTGAATTCTTCTTTGCAAATGAGAAGGAGCATTTTGCTACTTTTGACTTAATGACTTCATTTATGAAATAGGAATTAGATTATTGAGGCAAGAGAATTCAGAGTAATAACTTGATCTCAGAGCCAGATACAAGTGTTGTTATCAGTGAAAACGGTACACATTTAAACTATGAATCCCAGAAATGCCCTTAAAAGAGGGAAAACACATACTCTACTTTTTTTTTAACTTGGAAGGTCTATGCTTTCTATTTGTAAGAGAGTAAAAACTTGACTTTGACCTCTTATGTAGTGTCCCAGGCCCTTGGAAATAGTCTGTCTCACATTCCTAAGAAGGAATGATGGTGGCATGAAAAAAGAGACATAGTGATTTGATCAAGAATTGGGCTTTCGTGGGTTATATTTCAACTTCAGAAGCTTTTTACTTTATGATAAACCAAGTGTAACTCCCTTTCTTGGCCAGAAGCATCAGCCAGAATCATTGATTATAGCATTTAAGGAGTGGATTTTCAGGGAACTGAGCAATAACACATGTAGACAGCTGAGGAGCACATCCCACGTTCCTTCCCTGTATACATTTGTGTGCTGTCCACAGCTATTTGGAAGTTTAATAATCTGAACTTTATTGGGCTATAAACTATTGTTCTTCTATTCCTTCCACTGCTGCCACTGAATAATTTCCACTTTCTTTAAATTTATCTACTGCAGAAGTTAAACGGTTGGGTGTTGGACTGACTGCTCATTGGTCAACCAACCAGATTTATCAGTCAGCATCTGCCAAACATTAATTCAGCTGCAAACCCACATCATTTCCCCTGCAGCTGGAATCGTCTACCACTAACAAACAATAATTCTCTGAACTGTCTTGAAAGAAATGGGATTTGATTGCCCCACTGTCTCAGGAGAGGAATTAGCTGAGACTGACATAGAAGCTTCCACTCAAGTCCTACTTCATGTTCTACCAAGTTGGAAAGAAAGGCTAAGAATAGAGGCCCAGCAATGGGTTCTGTGTCTAGCCTTAGAAGACCAGCTTAATTAAGTTTGAAGAGGCTTGTCAGCAGAAGGCTAACTACCAATGATGATTTTTTTTCCCCCAGCCACGACTCAAGAAGGCCATTTAGTATAAAGCAGGGGTTCTTGATTTTGTTTTCTTTCTCCCCACCCCTCAACCCTTCCCCGCTAGATTGTACAGTGGATAGAACACTGGGCCTGGAATTGGGAAGACCTGAGTTTAAATTTGACCTCAGACTCTTAGTAGCTGTGTGACCTGGAAGAAGCCACTTAACCTGTCTGCCTCAATCTCTTCAGCTGTTAAATGGGGATAATAATAGCACCTATTATCACAAGACTGTTGTGAGGATTAAGTAGGATAATATTTATAAAGCACTTTTCTCAGGGTCTGGAACATAGTTAAGTGCTTAATAAATGTTTATTCCTTTCCCTTGTCATGTCCCTTCCCTTCTTTTTGTGCCACGGATCTCTTTGACTTTTTAAACTGTACAAGGTAAGAATAGGGGAGACTCTTTTTCAGAATAATGTTTTGAAATGCACAAAATAAAAATGATAGGATTATAAAGGAAATTTATCATATTAAAATACAATAATCAAAATACTAGGGCAGCTAGGTGGCTCAGTGGATAGAGTGCTGGGAGTCAAAAAGATCTGAGTTCAACTCTGACCTCAGACACTTAATAGCCGTGTGACTCTAGGCAAATCACTTAATCCTGTTTGTCTCAGTTTCCTCATCTAGAAAATGAGTTCGAGAAGAAAATAGAAAACTATTCCATTATCTTTGCCAAAAAAGCCCCAGAAGGAGTCATTAAGAGTTGTACATGACTAAAATGACTGAACGACAACATCCCAATATTTAAAAAAATTTCATGGGACCTCAGAAATATATCCAAAGATTCCTTTGAGGTTCCATGGACCTCATGTCAAGAACCCTGTTGTAGACTGAGTTTGTGACCCATATTGGTGAAAGGAATACCCAGAGTAATGAATTCATATTTCTCTGAGGCATTAAAGAACCTTATTACTAAAGGCAGTGGTAATGAAGTGTCAGCTGTCAGTGCTGTGTAAGCTAGTGTAAATCCATTTTCTTCCATTAAGGATATGAAATCAGATGAGCCTTGAAGGATCTCCCTGACCAGATATGATCTAATTGTGCCAAATCTAATAACTTATTTCCCTGAGTCAGGGTGAATTCCATCCCCTTCCCTTCCCTAAGATCCTCCAAGGATTCTTGATATGATTTTTAAAATCCTTACCTTAGTATTAATTTTAAGACAGAAAAGTGGTAAGGGTTAACCAATTGGGGTCAAGTGACTAGTTCAGGGTCACATAGCTAGGAAGTTTCTGAGGCTATATTTGAACCCAAGACGTCCAGACTCTAGGCTTGGCACTCTATCCACTCTGCTATCTAGGTGGCTCTTGTTATGATTTTTAATAAAATAGTGAGAAGTTAGACGTGGAAGTTGGTCATTACCACCTTAGACCTGCTTCTTTGAAAAACTGCCTAGTGGGGCAGTTAGGTGGCTCAGCGAATAATAGGGAGCCAGGGCAGGAGATGAGACATCTTGGATTTAAATCTGGCCTCAGACATTTCCTAGGGTGTGTGTGACCCTAGGCAAATCATTTAATCCCAATTGCCTAGCCCTTACCATTCTGCCTTGGAACAGATATTTAATATTGGTTTTAAGACAGAAAGTAAGGGTTTTAAAAAGAAAAAGAAAGTCTGCCTGGGAAGAAGAGTCACTAACATCAGCCACATGGCACCACTGGAAGGTTCAGACGTCTTTGGGGTCATGTGCATTGAATGGCCATTATAAGAACTCCTCTCCTGTTCTTCTCTGGGGACTGCATCATTTTCTATGTGTTGTAAGCCTTCTTCCATTATGAAGAGTTCCCAAGAGTTGAGGGCTTATTAAATGTCAACTAAATGAAAAAGAGCCAAACATGGGAAACCCCCCAGGACACAGACAAATTACTCCACAGTCGCTCAGATGCTAAGCATTTGTCTTGCAAGCTCCCTGCAGTAACCTATAAGAACTAGAGGTTGCTTCAGTTCTCACCATAGTCAGTGTTTTCAGGTTCCCAGCAGTTGGAGGGCCAGAAGTATGGAGCCTGCAAAACAACAGAGGGTCAGGAAACAGGAGCCCCCCCGTATCAATCCCTTTCCCACAGGGTCCTGAATCATATTTTATCTTCCTTTTCCCAAGATTGTTCCATTGTGATCAGATGAGGGGGGAAATTGACAAAACGGTGCTTGGGGGAAAGGAAGAGAGCTGACTTACCTGGAATCGATAAAAGGTGCCATCATCCTTCAGGGTAAGGACATGGTCTGATATGGGAAAGATGTAACCCTGGGCAGCTACAAGGCTTCCCAAGTGTATTGCTTCAACTGAAGATCAGGAGAGAAGAGAGAAATTATTAGAAAGCTATCAACTCAGTGCCTATCACTCTAATCTAAATGGTAAACATGGGGATGCTATAATAATTCATGATATCCATATTTATAACTTTGATATGGGAGGAGATTTATGAAAAGGGAAAATATTGGGGGAAATTTGATGGCAAAGAAAAGCTTCAAGATTACTAGTGTGTCTGGTCTCTTAGATTTGGTTTCCTGGGAATACAGGCCTGCTGCTTCCTTTATTACCCCTCTCATTCTCCTATCTCCTAATCAGTATTTCCAAACTCCCAGTTTTAGTACTACAAACTTCTCTGATAATTATTAGGAAGGGGTCAGCTAAGTGACTCAGTGGATAGAGTCAGTCTAGAGACAGGAGATCCTGAGTTCAAATCTGGCCTTAGATACTTCCTAGCTGTATGATTCTGGGCAAGTCATTTAACCCCCATTTCCTAACCCTTACTAATCTTCTGCCTTGGTTCTAAAACAGAAAGAGTTTAAAAAAAATTATTAGGAAGCCAGGGTATCAATACTTACAAAATAAAATTCCAGACTATTTCAAGAAGAGGGCCCAATAGCTTCTGATTACCTCCCATCATGAAGAATGAGGGCATCACTCTCAACAGTGATACCAGGGCTCCTTTATGCTTTATGTTTTTATGCTATACATCCTCCTCTAGCTCTCCCCAAACGGTTTTGTTATTCAGTCATTTCCAGCTTCTATTTGGGTTTTCTTGGGAGACATATGGGAGTAGTTTGCCATTTCCTTCTTTAGATCTTTTTTCAGATGAGGAATCTGAAGCAAACAGGGTTAAGTGACTTTCCCAAGGTCACACAAGTAGAATTTGAGGCTAGATTTGAACTTATGAAGATGAATCTTTCTGATTCCAAGCCTAGTGTTCTCTCTATTGTGTCAGTTAGTCCACCAAATAGTAATAGAGGTGAAATTAAATCATCTCTTCCTTATAAATATAAAATAGACATTTCCATCTTGGAATTTGGAGGAAGTAAAGTATAGAGATACTAGTATGATACTTAAAAGTTATATTAATGGGATACTTTCAGACATTCAGCATTGCTACTTTAAAGTAGAAAGGATCCAGTGGAAAGACTGCTGGATTCTGAACCAGAAACCTTGGTTTCGGTACCTGCTATGCTACTAAGTAACTTAGGGCAATCATTTATACAGGGAAAGTTGAATTGTCCTTTGGGGACAATCTTGGAATGTGTAGCTCTCCTAGAAGTTCTGGGACTCCAGAAGCATGATATCATAATTATAATTTTTATATTGTTTGACATAGTTTGCCTAAGTGACTATACTGGAGTCCTATTACTATAAATGATCCTAATGCTTATGAAGCATTTGGGCAAGGACAAAAATTGCATTTTTCCACTGCTTTGACAAGTGTTAATCCTGTGACAAGCACTTAATGATCACAGATTTCAATTGGATAAAACTCTTGGCTTGTGAGCCATTCCATTTTTGCTGCCTCAGATAGGCGGCTCAAATCTTTTCCCAATTTCCAGTCGAGATAAAGAAACTCCTCCTTTGGCAAGCCTCACCTAACCTGGTATAAGTGACCCAGGTCTTTGCTTTAACCTGAGCCAGGAGGCAGAATAAAGTATGTGGTAACTCAGAATTAGGGCATGTTAGAGACTGTAGATGCCCTGGCTACAACTGGTTACGTGGTGACTCAGTGCTGAAGAACAAGGCTGCTTTGAAATGATCAAGCAATCTTCTCGCTGGCTACTGGACAAGAGTTGCTGATGATTCGAGGGGCTTTTTATTCTATTGATTAATTTTTAAAAACCCTTACTTTCCATCTTAGAATCAACACAATGTATTGGTTCCAAAGTAGAAGAGTGGTGAGGGCTAGGCAATGGGAATTAAGTGACTTGCCCAGGATCACACAGCTAGGAAGTGTTTGAGGTCAGATTTGAACCCAGGACCTCTTGTCTTTAGGCTTGGCTCTCAATCTACTGAGACCCCAAGTACTTATGTACTCTTGGAGAAGATCACTCATAAGAGGACTGGCCCAAGCATGGTCTGTTTTGTCAGAAGACATGAGCTGGTTGTTTAGACAGTGCAGAGCTCAGATGCAATATAAAATACTTAATCTGTAGTGTTGTAAACTATTTCATTTTCTAACATATAAGTATCAGCCTCTAATAATAATTAAAAAAATAATCCTTACCTTCTGACTAAGTATTGATTTTAAGGCAGAAAAGCAGCAAGGGCTAGGAAATTGAAGTCAAGTGTCTTTTCCAGGGTCACAAACTAGGAAGTGTCATGAGGCCTCATTTGAACCCAGCTCCTCCCATCTCTAAGCCTGACTCTCTATCCATTGAGCCTCCTAGGTTCCCCCAATAATAGTAATTTAATGTTGTCATAGAATCTTTGTTCTAAATTATTCTGTCAATGAGTGTTGTCAGTCTTTTGAGTGTAGGAACTAAATATCTGTCCAATACCTGACTATCTTTTCACTGCCCACCTTTGAGAAGACCCCAGACATGAGCTAAAATCTAATATTTAAATAATTTGTCTTCAAGATAACATGGGAGGGGCTTAATGAGCCATAAATTGTATGAAACAAGGGCCC
Source organism: Gracilinanus agilis (assembly GCF_016433145.1). Taxonomy (NCBI): domain Eukaryota; kingdom Metazoa; phylum Chordata; class Mammalia; order Didelphimorphia; family Didelphidae; genus Gracilinanus; species Gracilinanus agilis. Next base: position 477,708,649 of record NC_058131.1, on the reverse strand, counting down.
TCTCATTTGAGATTAGACTTCCTAATATTCAACCTAGCCGTAACCATTTCCTGATGCCAGAGTGCATGGGTCCTTATTGAAAAGGGAATCAATAGCACATTCCCCTAGCCCTCTGGGTCTGTCATCGATTCCTCAAAATTAGATGTACCTACATTTAGCTTTGATTTCCTCATGTACAAAAAGGAGATAATAATAGTTATACTACCAATCACACACAGCTGTCATGAGGATCCAGGGTGACAATTTCTGAGCAATTTGTAAGTGATTTTTATCATGTATTAATTTATGTACAAATGAGTATTGAAAGGTAAAATGAAGAAAATTAATGAATTTATTAATTCTCAGTATGTCTACATTACATATTAATGAAGTAAAATAGTCTCTTAATGTTCAAAAATTAAACACTATATAATTTTCAGTGTGAGCAATTGTTGTATGTTTGGGGGTCTTGGTTTTATAGGATTACTCACTTAGAAAAATGAACAATATGGAAATGTTTTCCCTGATAATACATGTATAACCCAAATCAAATCATCTGCCAATACTGGGAGGGGGAAGGTAAATGGATAAATAAATAAATAAACAAACAAACAAATAGATAAATAAATAAATAAAAATAAAGCAAAACTTAAATGGTAGGCATAGAAATAGAAAAAAATTTCAAAGAATCCACCACCCGCCTTTTTAAATAACCTTTACCATCTGTATTAGAATTGATAGTACATATTTGTTTGAAAGCAGGAGAGTAGTAAGGTAGAGAATTAGGGTTAAATGATTTACCCAATTTCACACAGCTAGAAAGTGTTTGAAGCCAGATTTGAACCCAAGACCTCCTATCTCTAGGTCTGGCTCTGAGCTACCTAGCTGCCCCAGGAATCCTTAATTTCTTCTCTTTCTCTCTCTCTTTTTATTTTTAGAGGCTTATAAATACATATATATATATATATGTTAACAAATTACATGTAATAACAAATATCTACATAAGTTTTCCAAAGTTATATGATTCACATTGTCTTCCTTCTTCCTTTCCTCATCCCCTTCTGAAGCTGGCAAGCAATTCAATCTGGGCTACACATGTATTATGATGCAAAACATATTTCCATATTTTTCATTTTTGTAATTAAATAATCGTATAAAACAAAAACCCCAAAACATATACCTAAATAAACAAGTGAAAAAATTATATGTTTTCATTTGCACTCCAACTCTAATAGTTCTTTCTCTGGAGGTGGGGGGCATTCTTTGTCATAAGTCCTTCAGAATTGTCTTGGATCATTGTATTTCTGAGAGTAGATGAGTCTATCACAATTGATCATTCCACAATATTGCTGTTACTATGAACAGTGTTTTCCTGGTTCTGCTTATTTCACTCTGCATCAGTTCATGTAGGTCTTTTCAGTTCTTTTTGAAATCATCCTCTTCATTCCAGGAATCCTTAATTTCTTGAGTCTTCAATTTGAAAAAGCTACTTGTTTCAATTTAGGATATCAGAATCATAGTATTAAAGAATGTTAGAAGGTATCTTAGAAATCAAGAAATTACCTGCATATAATCCTTTGGTTTTACAGGTGAAGAAAGTGAAGAGATGAAAGGACTTAGTTAAATTTATGTAGAGAGTCTCTGAGTGCCCAAACTTCTGATATTTTTTTTTGACTCATTCGAGGGTTCTCTTCTACATATATATGAATAGGTAGATGTAGATATGTATTTAAACTTTTTTTCCAGGAAGAACCACTAAAGGAATATTTGAATTTAATTACCAGTTCTGATCTGGTAGAGTCTATGTTGCTGAAGTTTTTCTGAACTATCTTTAATACTTAATACTAACGTATTTGACTTTTTAAAAAATAAGTCACCCAAGTCACTGATTTAATCTTTTTGGGAAAAGCTGTTATCAAATATTAAAGACAGAGAATGTTTTATTTTTTACCACCTCCTACCTACTCCATTGTCTTCATAATGAGGAACCTTCTTTTCTTTATTGCCAAAGTCCAAAACTAATAGGAAGGTTGCTTTCTTTTTAGGTTATGAATTGAGAATTTCAAATTGTCCTTTGAGTGGATTTGTTTTTAAAAGCTCATAGAAACTTTTTTTTTTAAGTAGTCATTTCTAAGACAAGGTAAGATCCATATCCAATCCACATTGTGTTTGTTCCTGGGATGATAGGTAGTTCTCAGCTTAGACCACTCCATTGCTGAGCAGAAGAAATTACTATAGTTGGAATTGTCTGGCTTTAGATTCATAATCAAGTGCTGCCATAGGCATATTAATTTTGTGATCACAGACAAATCACTTAATCTCCATGCCTCAAACCTCTCCTTACTTTGATCCATCTATCCAGTAGACTGCCAAACTGATTTTCCTAAAATATAGGTTGGATCATGTCAGGCCTTCTATTCAATAAATTCCAGTGGCTTCCTTTTATCTCCAGGATATAGAGGAATGTAAATTCCTCTACTTGGCTTTTAAAACCATTCTTGCCACACTGGTCTATTTGCTAGTCTGTCTGCACTCAGTGGCGTGAGAACCAGCTCTGACTAGCTTGTTAGAGCTGATTGTTAAATTTTCAGTGTGAGCATTTACAACTTGGAAACTGGTAAATGCTACAAATCAGGGCTTGATTTATTATTCTGTTGATTGTCTAGACTTGAGAAAGTGATGAAAAATTTTTTACAACTTAGATTAAACTGAAGAGTATGCCAGGAATACTCCCTTCTCCCCTGGAAATCTGGTTTTTAAAATTTTACCATCAGAGCCTATCTCAACATTCCATCTTCCAACTCCTTTTCACTTTTGTTTTCCGTCCATGAATGCTCTCCTTTCTTATTTCTTCCTTTAGTTTCCCTGGTCTCCTTGAAGTCTCATTTCAAATCCTATCTTCCTTTCAAATCCTTTTAGCACTAGTTGCTTTCCTTCTCAGATGACCTCCCAACTAATCTGAATCTATCTTGTATCTACCTATTTACATGTCATGTTTCCTCAAAATATCTCCTGAATTTTTTGAGGGTAGAGTCTGTCTTTGGTTTTCTTTGTACCCCCATGGACCAGCACAATACCAAATGTATAGCAGGTGTATAATAAATGTTTGTTGATGAAATGACTGAGGACATCTCAGCAACTAGGTAACTCTCTAAATTATCATTCTGCTGAACTGCATTCAGTGGAGGGGAAGAAGGAAATAAGCATTTATTAAGCACCAGTAACTCTGCTAAATACTTCACAAATATGATCTTATTTGATTCTCACAATAACCTTTGGAGGAAGGGGCTATTATTGTCCACATTTTACAGTTGAAGAAGCTGAGGTAGGCAGTAATTAAATGACTCACCCATATAGAATCACAATAAATGCTGAGGCCAGATTTGAAATCAGGTTTTCCTGACTCCAGGCCCAGTGATCTATCCACTGTATTACTAAGCTACCACTGTATAGGGAATTCCTTATACAGAGAAAATTCAAGTGTGAATAACAACAACAAAAATAAAGATTGAGGAGTGAGGAAAGGGGAGGGAAAGGAAGCACATCCAATAAGGAATAGTAAATGGGAGCTGTAGGAAGGTTTTCCAGTTTGGGGTTTTCTTCAATCTTCTCCCTCAAGAAACTCCATTTCCTGTTTTCTTTTTCCTTGCCTTTTCCCCTGCTTAACTATCTGGGATTAGGAAACAAAACCAAACCCTCCTATAGTGGAATTATGGCACTAACTTAGTCTGCACTTTTTAGAATAATTTAGTAACAACAATATATGTATACCATTACTTTTATTATTCTAGAAGAATGAAAGAACTTGAATCTTGGGGAAAAAATAAGACAAAACAAAAGGATAATATTTCACTTTAATGAGAATATTTCACCTTCTAACTGATATATTAAAAATATATAGAGAGAGAGGGAGAGAGAAGGGGGGGGGCAATTAGGTGGCTCAGTGGAAAGAGTACCAGGCCTGGAGATAGGAGGTTCTGGATTCAAATCTGATTGTTGTGTACAAATGTGGTGGTTAAGTGGATAAATCATTGATCCTGGAGTCAGGAAAACATGATTTCAAATCTGGCCTCATTTCCTAGTTATGTGACTCTGGGCAAGTCACTTCACTTCAACTGTCTGGCACTTAACGGTCTTCTAAGACAAAAGGTAAGGGTTTATATAGATATACATTATATATATATATACATATATATATATAGCTAGATAGATAGATAGATATAGATAGATATAGATATATATGGATATAGATATGGACATATTCCAAAAAAATAGGAAATAGGAAATGGCGACTCAGTGGTTGGGGCAAATGGAAAAATATGAATAAAGTACAAAGTTATAAAATCTTATTTAGCCCAATTTACTGATCCGACAGTAAGAAATTAATATACATAAACCTTCATAGGTAAACCTTTTTGATTGTAAATTTCTTTTTTACCCTCCCACAAAGGTAAGCCCTGTTAGGGCTTCAAAGGTACAATTTTAGCATCTTGAGGGGCAGAAATAGGACAACTAAGATGAAACTTTCTAATATCAAAAAGAAGGCTTATTTTACTTATAATTATTGTTGCTAATAATTATAATTATCATATAACATGACATGTTATATGATATTATAGATATGCATTTATTTATTATATAATAATAATTATCATTAGCAACTCAGATTTCTTGAATTCGCAGCCACCTTGCATACAGGTAGGAATCCCCAAAGTAAGCAAATAAACCAATAGATAAGAACAATATACTTCTTGGAGGCAGAAAATAAAATGTTAATAATAAAGGACAGTGAGAAAACAATAAAAGATACTCCCCTCTTTAGTGTTTAGGCATTTTAACAGGTTAGGCTCTCACTTAGAGCCCTCTCTTATATTGGCAATATAAGTTATTTTGCACACAATTTTAAGAAGCTTTGTTGAATGTTATTACATGTAATTGGAAAATGTATATAAAATATATTTTTAAAAGAAGCTTGAGTGTTTATTTATCTGTAGTGTTGAAGCATCAAGTTTTCCAGGCCATATCATATTGGAAGCATCAGATTAGAATGGGAGACACTTTTCAATGCAGGCATAATGACAACTGTAAGAAGGCATACTATAAAATTGAGCATCTATCTAGGGAGGAGGCGTAAAAATCTGAAATAAAAAAATAGCACTCAGGGACCATTTAATTCAGGGGCAAACAGCCCTTCACACTCTAAGGATATTATTGTGTTATGGGACACTTGTGTTTAGTGTGCATTATAGTGACCCTAAGGCAAAAATAAATGGTTACATCATATTCAGTACATTTTGTTTAAAAAGCCAAGAAAATATGAATGCATTTTAGAAATGCCCTACCTTGATATTCTGGTGGGTCTATGATCTCATTAATGGGGCACTATTTCCAGTGGTACAGATAAAAATTATTCTAAACTTTCTCAATCTGTGATACTCTTGACACTATCCTCCCATATATATTTATACAGGGGACATACCAAAAATGGTAGGGGCCTTCCTCTGGAGACTATTACATTGTGTAGATGCCTAGCACAATACCCGGCACATTCATTATTTGTTGTTCAGTCATTTCATGACTGAATGGTCTGACTGTTCGTGACCCAATTTGTGGTTTCTTGGCAAAGATGTGTAGTATACAGGCTTTTTTCTGGTTAATTTGGGCTCTTTTTAAAAACCCTTATTTCTGTATTAATAACAACTCTAAGACAGAAGAATGACAAGGGCTAGGCAATGGTGGTTAAGTGACTTGCCCAGGTCACACAGTTAGGATGTATCTGAGGTGAGATTTGAACCAAGATTCTTCTGACTTCAGGCCTGGCACTCTATCCATTGTGCTACCCAGCTGTCCCAATCCTTGTTCTTAATACATGACCAGTCTACCTCCTCACTGGGTCACACATTTCCTTTTTTTTTATACAACTTCTCTGAAATTCTTCATTAATAACATGCTACACCTTACTTATGACCCAACAAGCTTCCATCATTGCTTTTGGGGTGTTCTATGATTTTAATTCTTTGGAAACTGTGTGGAACTACATATTTTGTAGCCATTTGACAAATTTGCTTATTGGAGATTAAAAAAAAAAGATGGATTTCTATTTCAGGGAGAAAGCTGAGGTCATTAGAATCATTGAACAATTTCCCAAATGCTATTTAGTGAATCTTAATCAAATGTGAACCTAGGTCACTGTCAATGCATGATTTCTGTCCCAGATAGACTGATGAGCTCTATAAATTGTCCATCAATCCAAGTACATATCATAGTCTTGACAATAGTTTTTTTTTTCATTCATTTGGTTTTCTAGTATAAATAACTACTCCCATAAAAGGCCAAATTCTTTTTAGTGATTACAAATCTAATTTAGAAGGTTTTGCGATATTCTAGGCTTTGAAACAATCAGTACAATTTCATCCACAAAGTGGAACCTCAGAAAGACCTTACCAATTTCAAAGAATTCTTCTTCTATTAGGAATTCGTACTGAACATCTTCAATGAGAGTAGTAAACACATGTGGTAAGCATTCATCTTTCTATTTTGTGTTGTGACAGATATTCATAATCAGAGAGTTATTGAAAAATTATCTTCATAGTATCTTTAAAAGAATTTTGTATTATTTTGAATTTTGAGGGAAATCTCTTATTGAGGTAGAAAGTTTAAGGTTGAATTGAATTACAAAATTTTTTATAGCAAGGAAATGAGCACCAAAGGGCATTATTTATGCTTTTATTTAAAAAGAGTTTTAATAAATGATAGAACCAATGTGGGTCCAGTTACTAGTTTAAGCACTGTGGCCAGCTAAATAGCTAGTTTGAGCCCAGTGCTTAAAAAAGTCATTGCAACAGGTTCACAGTGTCTATGGGAGTCAGGAAAACCAGGGATCTGGTGAGAGAATGTCCTGGGATCATCAACTATTCATCTCTACTCTTAGAAAAACAGGTGGAAAAGCATGTCTTACACATATCATCTTCAAATATAATATCATTTTCTAAATCCTGGCTATTCTCTTTGCATAGCTTCTTCAAGGGTGCTCTCAACAACTATTCTAGATCAGTGAAGGGCAAACTACAACCCGTGGGGCTAGATGCGGCCCCCTGAAATGTCTAGCCATCCTTGTGACATTATTCCTAATCTTATGAATACAGTGAGTAGGAAACAATACAATGAAACTTCAAAAGAGTTGCCTTAGAAGCAGACTGACAGATGAACATTTCCTTTCCTTTGGCCCCCTCTTTAAAAAGTTTGCCCATCACTGAGAGATTATTATCATACATGATTTTTAGAGAAGAAAGAGTCAAACGTTAGTGTTTTTAATAACTTTTTTTGAAAGGTAATACAAAATGTCCCAAATATTTTAGTACAGTTTTAAGCTTTAATAGTTTTCAAAACTTTAAAACTTAAAAAGTGCAAAAGACATTTGGGACATCCTGTAAGGTCCAAGATTTTTCAAGTCTTTTGTATTATCCTCTCAGATGATGAATTTATCTCTCAACATCATTTATATTACTTCACTTTCAATATGAATCTCTTCTGCTTGGTCTGTATGTATCTTTGTTTTCTTTTTACCTTGTTATGTAGAACATTGGAGTCTAACATGTTAGAGTCTAAAATGTGGTGATTCCACTATCATAGATGAAGAAAAACAATTTTTTATAACTTTGACAGATCTTTTCTATTTTTGCCTGTTTGTTATACTCTTAATTTTATCTTTAAATGTTCTTGGGATGATCTATCTTAAGTTGTCTTGCCAAGTTCTTTGTAACCTTGTTTTTCTATTCGTTATTCCTTACTTTTTCTTTTTTAATGAGATGCTTATAATCTTCCAGTGCCTACTTCTGAAAGATTTTACAGATGAGTTTGCATTACAAAATAGTGTTTTGAGTTGCCATAACTCTTTTCTTGCCAAAGAGTTTGCTAACTAAAGTAGTTTCTAAATCATTTTTGGTTTTCTCAATGTGGTGGTGACTCTTGTATCACTTAAACTACCTAATGAAATGATAGCATATATCAATGTCTGTTCCTTTATCTATTTTCCAGTTTTTAGCAACTAAATAGGTCATATTATTATTCACTCACTTACAAGCAATATCATCTTTTTTAATTCTTTCTTATTTTGCATTCTCATTTAAATCTTTGTTTTAATTTTTGATGATCTGATCCTACATATGCAGTTTATTCAGAAATTATTTTCATGCTGATAACCAGTCATTCCCTGCTTATTAGGATAACAACAATATCATTGTGTTATATGATCTTTTTTTTTCAGGCCTTGTCATATTCAGCACCTTTCAACTCTTTTCCCAAATAAATTATTAAAAATACATGCATAAGAGGCTTCTGTGTATTTGGCATATTTTTAGTATCTAGTTTTTCACTCCTGAAACATATTTTCCAACATTTTCCTCTTCCCTTCCTTATGTCTACCAAATATTTTAGTGCAATTTTAAACTTTAATAGTTTTCAAAAATTTTAGAAAGATCAATAATAACAAGGCATTAAAGTTAAATTGATTTATTTTGGAGGGGCTTATCAAGTACTCCATAGAATTTCTTTACCTCACCATTAGCTGCAACAAATATTGGCATATTAGCTGCTACTGATATTTTTACAAATTCTCATTGTGAGTGCTACAGTATTCAAAAGGTGGAGGTAAAAAGAGAGCACATTCCAGTTATAGAGGACAGCCTGTATAAAGGCACAAATATGGGTCAGATGATGGTATGGTTTGGTGAAAAAACAACCAAAATATAAACAAACATAAAATATATGAAAATAAATGCATGGTAACTTTGAAGAATTAATAGCAACTGGGGAAATCAAAAAGACTTCATATAGGAGGTGGTGATTGAAATGAGCTTGAAGGATGCTAGGGAAAGGAAGAAGTACTGAAATGGGAGTGCATACCAGGCTGGGGAATCAGCCTGTGCCAGATTCAGAGATGGAGTTTCATGTACAGGAAAGGTGAACCAATATGGCTGGAACATAAAAAAACATGTGAAGGTAAGCCTGGAAAGGTAAGTTGGTGTCAGACTTGGAGAGCTAGAGTCAAATTCATCATCCTAGGGACTGATCTATTGATGATGAAGTTCTCTATTCTTAGGCAGATCCCCCCAAAACAAACATAGTCTATAACCCAGACCATATTTGAGGTATTTCAAGCTTGGTAAGGTCTGCCACAATTTGTAAATCAATGAACATGAGTTATAGGGAACTGTCCCAGTGTGAAAGAAATAGGGTAACCATCAGGTGAACCTTTTAGAGGCAGAGTGCCAGGTCCCTCCCCCTGCAGAGACTGAGCGCCAGCCCCTCTCCCATCCTGTGCCCTGTCTGCCCACCCCTGCCCTACCCTTACCCCCAGACAGAGAGGGAGAAAACTCTCCCATTGGCTGCTTGGCAGAGGGGTGGGTGAAGTGAGAAGTGTCCTCTGGCACATGGAGATGAGGAGGGGAACAGCTCTGCCCTGAGTTCCTTTGGCTTTTTAGTAAGGAACTCTGGCAGGTGACTGTAGGTATGCCCACAAAGAGTGCTCTGCATGCCCTTTTTGGCACATGTGCAATAGGTTTGCCATCACGGAACTAGGGTATTTGATTAGGGCTCTCAGGTAGGCAGTTTACTGGAGAAAAAGAGTTTCTTTGAAGATGCGATAGGGTCTGCTTCCTCCCCAGCCTCCAGAGCTCCTGAGACCTGAAAGAATAACTATGTGGGTACTTTCTAATTGGGTTATTGAGTAGGCTTTGGAAAGCTCCAGGGAATTGTGATCAAAATTAAATTGTGCAGTAAAAATAACCACCTGATTAGATTATTGCTTGTTCAAGTGGTCAGAAAGCCCACCTTCCTAGAACTTTCTGAAAACTTAGAATCAACTATACACTATGATAAGGTATCAGAATAGGACTCTGAGGAAGATACAAAAAAAGGAAGGGATTGGGCTGAGTGTTTTGGGACATGGGGGCTAGATGAAGGAAGGGAAAAAGCTAGGCACAACTAAAATTAGAGGGAAGAAACCATTCTCATTTCATTTCTCAGCTTCCTTAGGAAGCAAAAAAAAAGAGGCAATTTTGGCAAATAATTAAACATTTTAATTGTGGATCAGGCAATCTCACTTTAATGACTGGCTCTAGAATAATGTTAAATGACAATGCTTATCTTTAATTGCTGCAGTTAAAGAGAATTCATCTTGTTTCACTGTGATCTCTCTTGTTCTTACTGCCCTCTCTGTGGTATGCAGCACATAGGATGGTCTTATTTCCCCATAAGATGAACTAACTTTCAAGAGGGGGAAAAATAAACCTTTTTCTTACAGAGTTATTTTTAGTGAGTGGAACACTTATTTACAAACTCAATTGTGAAGAGAATGGTTTAGTTCCAATTCATCAACCTGGTTATGGGGGATCTACCAGTACCAAGAACCACATAGCCAGCTTTGAGACTCTTGTTCTTCAGAGGTCAAATACCTGGATCCTCGATGGCAAGATTCTTCATAAACCACTGTACAATGTCGGTACCTGTAACGACAAAGCATTCCCATATCAAGACTTCAAGGTATTTTAACATTTGGGAAATTCTTAGAGTTCTTGATAGGGAAGAAATATAATCAATATGAGAGACTCAGATCAAGTTCCTATGATCAAGAGCACTGTGTAAAGTTAGTGCTTATCATAGCCAAAGAAAACTTTTTACTCTATTCTCATGCTCTTAAACTATTTCAATTGATCTCTAAATACTGTCCAATTCTAATGCTCAGTGACCATCTGTTATATGTATTCCCTAGATCAAGTGTTTTTAACCTGAAGTTCACTAATATAAAAAAATATTTTTGATAATTACATCTTGATATATTCTGTTCTGTTTGTAATGATGTGTATTTTATTTTATTTTATTTTTAAACCCTTGTACTTCGGTGTATTGTCTCATAGGTGGAAGATTGGTAAGGGTGGGCAATGGGGTCAAGTGACTTGCCCAGGGTCACACAGCTGGGGAGTGGCTGAGGCCGGGTTTGAACCTAGGACCTCCTGTCTCTAGGCCTGACTCTCACTCCACTGAGCTACACAGCTGCCCCTGTATTTTATTTTAAGCATTTAAAAACATAATTCTTGAGTCAACTAGCTGACCCAGTAGATTGAGAGGTAGGCCTAGAGTTGGGAAGTCCTGGGTTCAAATCCGACCTCAGATACTTCCTAGCTGTGTGACCCAGGGCAAGTCACTTAGCCCTCATTACTCTTCTGCCTTGGAACTAATGTTTAGTATCAGTTCTAAAACAGAGGTAAGGATTGGTTTTTTTTTAAAAGCATAAGAGATTCATAGCTTTACATACTGCCAAAGAAAATTAAGAACTTCTGTCTTTAGTTAAAATTCATGTGACTTTTTAGGTATGCCCAAGCTTGGGATGGCATTACATAGCGCTTTATGTGAGTTACATACATGGCCTCATTTGTGCCTCGAGACAGTTTTGTAATGTAGATGATATTATTATTTTCATTTTACATATGAGAAAATTAGGTTCAGAAAATTTAAGTGGCTTCCCTGGGGTCACACAACTTATTAAGCTCTAGGGCAGGATTTGAATCTTGGTCTTACTGTCTCCAGATCCAGCATTCTACTGACTGGTTATAAGAGGCGTGCTCTAAGGAATCAACTCATAGCTGTTCTCTCCCCTTGCTGGAAAAAAGTATAAAAAGTATGTCAGAGGGGCAGCTAGATAGCACAATGAATAGAGAACCAGGCCTGGAATTGGGGGGATCTGGGTTCAAATGTGGCCTCTGATACTTCCTAGCTGTCTGACCCTGGGCAAGTCACTTAACCCTGTTTGCTTAGCATTTGTCCTTCTGTCTTACATATTGCTAAGAGAGAAGGTAAAGGTTATCTAAAAAACAAAAAAGTACATCATGCCTAGAAAAAGATCTTCTTTCTCCCCAGAGTCATGGTCCCTTCTCACTTGTCCACCTGAAAGCCTTCACTGAAAACAAGGATGTTCAAAGGAACAGTTCAATAGAGATGACATGGTTAGACTAAATCTAACCTGCAAGAGGTCATTTTTTTCCCAGGCAACTGAATTTTTCTTCTAGGAGGGATCTGTGGGATTGAATTTTGCTGGGAATGTATCTAATGGCTAACAGGTATGCTTTGTACTTTCCCAGGAGAGAAGGAACAGTTGGGGCCTTCTTTCCTTTTAATCATTATTTTAGTCTTCTCTTGATCCTTAAATGAACTCCAAGTGATCCCCTCCATCCTTCCTAAAGCACAGGTCTGATCATGTTGATCCCTTGCTTAACAAGTTTCAAAGGCTGGCTCCCCATCACCTCTTCCCAATCTGGCTCCATCCTATCTTTCCAAGTTGATTGTTGTTTAGTTGTTCAACTGGGTCTGACTCTTTGTGACCCAGTGGACCATGGCGTGCCAATACTGTCCAGGGGGATTTCTTGGCAAAGAAATTGGATTGGTTTGCCATTTCCTTCTCTGGTGGATTAAAGATTGCTCCAGTGGATTACATATTAGTTCCCTCAAATACTTTATCTGCCAGTTATACTGGCCTACTTGCTGTTCTTAGAGCATGACTTTCCATTTTCTATCTTTTCTATGACTTAGATGGAGGATACTCTTGCCTTACTCTCACCTCTGGGAACTTCTGGAACTTTCAAGACCCAACTACTTCCAAAAGGAGGCTTTACCCAATTATCCCAGTTGCAAGTGCTCCCCTCAACAAAACATTTTATTTGTATTTGATTATTTTCAGTTGTAACTAACTCTTCATTAACCCACTTGGGGTTGTCTTGGCCAAGATACTGGAATGGTCTATCATTTCCTTCTCCAGCTTATTTTCCAGAGAGGAAACTGAGGCAAACAGGATTAAGTGACTTGTCCAGGGTCACACCACTATTAAATATCTGAGACCAGATTTGTACTTAGAAAGATGAGTCTTCCTTTGACTTCAGACCTGGTACTCTATCCACAGGCCTAGATACCTCCATCAAAACTATATAATGCCTATTTTATAATTGTTTTTACTGAATCAATTCAATTTTCAATTCAATAAACATTTAAGTATCTACTATGCACTGTACTTATTTTATACTTATTGATACTTATTTCATCCATTAGAATATAAATTCCTATATGTATTGCTTGAAAGCTCTGGTATAACCTATATCAGACTATTACTTGTGGAGAGAGGTGAAGAGGTGAATCAGAATCACAAAATTTCTGAAAAACAATTGTCAAAAATGTTATTAAAAAATAAAAGGCAAAAAAATTTAAGTTCCTTGAGGACTATGTCTTTTTCCCTTTTTTTTCTTTCTATTTCCACAGCCTGGCATAATTCCTGAATCATAGTAAATTTTTTTTTATGTCCTAGCCTTCTGGCTTAGAATTGATATTGTCTATTGGTTCCAAGGAAGAAGAGTAGGAAAGGTGAGGCAATGGGGGTTACATGACTTGCCCATGACACCCAGCTAGGAAGGCGAGGTCACATTTGAACCCAGGACCTCCCATCTCTAGGTCTGGCTCTCTATCCACTGAGCGACCTAGTTGTCCACCATAGTAGAGTCTTGATGCAAGTTTGTTGAATTAAATAGGATCAAGTCAAACAAAATTAACAAACATTTATGTGGAATCTACTCTGTGTCAGGGATTATGCTAAGCATAAAAGGATGCAAAGAGAAGCAAAAATCAGTCCCTGCTTTCAAGGAGCTCTCTGATTGATGAGGGAGATGTGGTGTAATCACTGCCTAATTTTGAATAGCCATCTTATGAGATTCTTTCTTCACCCAGGTTAATGACAGTATTTATAAATCTAACATCTGAAGCCAAGTCTTTCCATATTTATTCTCTTCCTTTGAACTTTATGCACAGTTCCTCAAACTATACAAGTTCAACAGTTGTTTCAGGAAACAAAGAGGGAAAAAAAAGGCTGAAAATAAACTGAAATTTTTCATCCTGAGACCAGAGGAGGGGAGTCTAACCTGTTTATTTCAGAAAAAAGAAAAATAGTTCTTTCTTCTGTGTTGCCTAGGAACTGGAAGGTTTACAACTGGGCTCCAGCTTTCCCCAGGGCAAGAGGATTATCTTTCTGCTGAGCTTGCTGAACCATTATTTATCACCTGCCAAGATTGATTACTCACCCTGGGACAATGACAGGCCTTCCTTTCCCCTGTTAATTACTGTCATCATTAATATCCATGTCACTAATTAGTATTCATTCACATTGAAAATTCCTTCTCTGCTATCATATCAGCTCTCCCCTAGGCCCCCGACCCCAACTTCAAGTTTCAATCTTATCCTCTAATTTTTAATCAGCCTCATGCCCATTCTTTCTAACATACTTGTTGCCTTTCCTCCAGACTACCTTCCTACGGTCCTCAGGTTTCTGCAGAAGCTACCCCAAAAAGAATTGCTACTAGGATATTTATCCAGGAAACCTTTCCCTTCTTCCTATTCCTCCTAACATCTGGCTTCTCCTCCTTCCTGATGTTGCCACAATTTGCAAGGGATGTAGAGCTCTCATCTGGAGATTCTGGTGACTTGAACTCAGGAGGTCTTAAGGTTATCCCTTTGCCTGGACCCTGGTGAATTGAGTTTGGCTTCTAGTTGCTGAGGGATATTCTAATTTACCAGGGGGTTCCATATCTGTGCCTTCAGAATTAATTAAAGAAATTTAAGGGTAGTCACTCAATGATTCCAGGATCACATGAAGCTTTTTTGAGTGCCAAACATATCCCCCCCTCCAAACAAGCAAAAAGAAATATTAAATGCTAAAATAAATACTAAAGAAGGGAAGAAACAATACCATTTCCTTTGAGTGATCTAATATGATTATTTGATGTAAATGTATCTATTGTTTCCAAAATATATTGTAGACTTTTTGTAATGCTATTGATTTTTTTGAACTACAGCTTCTTCCTTTCTTTAGAATGAATACTTTTGTACTAATACCTGTATTTATATAGTGCTGATGGTGTGTGTGTGTGTGTGTGTGTGTGTGTGTGTGTGTGTGTGTGTGTGTGAAGGTTGTTGTGAGGCTTGAATAAAATTCTATATAGTAGAAGTAGGTACTATGGGTGTTAGTATCACCATTTTACAGTTAAGGAAACTGAGGATCGGAGAGGTGAAATAACCTAACTATGGTCATAATGCTTTTAAGATTCTAAGAGAACCAAACCACAAAAGTGATGAGATAACACACTTACTCAGAAAATTCAAGAGGACATTTTCAAAGTTCTTTTGGATGTCAGTCTATAAAAACATTTTCTAACAGTCCATTAAACACTGAATCATACTTGTATAAGGGTGTCTTCCTTTTTAGATTTTTGGGAAATTTGTTAGTCATAAAGGGCATGGATGGGTACAAGGTGAGGCTCTGAGTAATTGATTTACAAAGCCAGGAAAGCAGCAAAGACAAAGGGCTTGCCTTGGGGACATACACTACTTTAGACCAGTAGCTATTTACCAGTAGAAGAAAAGAAGGCCTATACTTGGATGAATAGCAGTGGAAGTGCCATGGAGATGCAAAGGGGATTATCAAAAGTTTTTTTCCCCCTTTATTTTTTTTGGAATATCAAGATTTGGTACTCCTTTTCTGTGGATCTTAACCTCTAAAACCAGTGGGAGAAAAATACCGACACTGGAATCAGAGGACCCAAGTTCCAAATATTGTGGGAATCTTGGTGCAGTCTGCTGCAAACATTGCTACTATTTTCCTTTAGCATTTATGTAATTCTTAACCACTTAACATGTATAAAACTGTGCCGTATTTTTTCTTAGGTTCCTATCTTTTAATGTGTTATTCATGAACATTTTGAGTTTTGTGTCCCTAATTCCAATTTCCCTATAAGCACAAGACAGATTAAAAAAAATTAGGATGCTGTATGTCGCCCGTTAAAAAATTTTACTTTTGTCCTTGCAAAAAAATCTCAGAAGGTAACCATTATTTTCAACATGGAGCAGGTAGATGTTACTGTAGATAGAGTACTGGCCCTGGAGTCAGGAACACTCCTCTTCTTGAGTTCAAACCTAGTCTCAGAAACTTACTGGCTGAGTGACCTGGAGCAAGTCACAACTCTATTTGAATCAGCTTTCTCACCTGTAAAATGAGCTGGAAAAGGAGAGAGCAAACCACTCCGGTATCTTTTTAAAGAAGACCCCAAATGGAGTCAGGAAGAGTTGGACAAGACTGAAATGACTGAACAATAACATTTTCAGGATGTTATCTGCTATTTATTCTCCACATAGCAAAAGCTACTCTAGAATTTCTAGTATATACAGAAAAAAAAAAAAAAGGAATGCTGGAATTGTCCAAAGGAGCGGGGTACTAGTAATCTTGTGTGTCCAAGGCTTTGTTTAAATCATATAGAAGATTTAACCCTCCAAGGACTTGCTGGAGTGTGACATACTTCAGGGGGTAGCTAGGTGACTCTGTGGATTGAGAACTAGGCCTAGAGCCCTGGGTTCAAGTTGACCTCAGACACTTCCTAGCTGTGTGGCCTTGGGCAAATCACTTAATCCCTACTGCCTAGTCATTACCACTCTTCTGCCTTGGAACCGATACTGAGTATTGATTCTAAGACAGAAGGTAAAAAATTTGGCCCAGAAGATGCATCCCACTGAATAATGTGAAGCTAGCTAACTGATATGTTCATCATGGACAGACCTGTCTTCAGGGTCAATGCTTGCAGCCTGGTAGATAAAAACAGATAATTGTTTATCATCTCTGATTACCAGGTATATTATTGGAAAGGGAGTATGGAGAAGTGGACATGGGGGATATAGTTCTTTGGATGTCTAAATGTATTTATTTCATCTCTCTCAAAGAACAGTATGGAATCCATGGAACCAAATTATACAGTTGTCTGCTGGCCAGGAGACTGAGTCTCCTGAGATATTGTACTCATCAATTCTTTCCGGCTTAGAAATTAATTGAGATAAAAAAGAAAAAGCTTTAGACTGAAATAGTGAGGATTTGTAAACATTTCTGCTGCTGCTTGCATTTAAAATTCATCTCATTACATGTGAAAAGAAATATTTGAAAAAAAAAATGCACCAATTTAAAGCTCTCTCTCTTCTCTCATCCCTGAGAATGACAAAGGACAAAAGGAAAAGTCACTCTAGCTTGAAGTCTCTTGGGAAGATTTGTAAACTCCCTCCCTCCGAGCTTGGAATAGACTTCTCTGTGTCTTGAGTCTAATTTCCCTGCTCCTAATTCAATTGCCAGATTGTAGCATTGAAAAGCTATTTAACTTAGCTTGACCCATGCCGTGTTTCTTCCTTTCTAAATAGAAGACCCACTAAAATGACAAGGTTTTGAACTGGTCGGAAGGATTAAAGCCAGAAACACCTAACATCATTTTGCTCTCACATGCAGAGATGAGTAACATTACTGCAAATGTACCCAAAGCAGAGTGGGCTGGCAAAGTCTCTCAAGGGAGCCATTTGTGGGCCAAGTTAATCACCTTGATCTTTTCCATCAGCATGTGCCAACTGCGCCACTCAGCGCTGTTCAGCTTACACAACAGGAAGACAATCAACCTCTGAAAATGACACAAGGCTCCCCCCAATTCCAGTTTCAACCATGCACCTTCCCTCTCTCCCTCCCTCCTACTTCTCTGTAATTTAAAGCTTCCCAGTGCATTACAAAAAAATAATAGGGGGCAAGAGACCAGGCTATGTTATTACTAACTCATAAATCAACTGGGAGGCATTTAGGGGTGGTGGCAAGGTATTCAAAAGGGGTTCTCTTGGTTTGTTATCTCACCAAAGCCCCCACAATTGATTCATAACCTCATAATCCTTCTGCGTTCGCTTCCCGGCTTATATCTAATTGTCAGCAGCTGAGGTACATGATTTGCAGGAGGGATGCTGGATGGCAGCAGATGAGGGGGTGGAGAAGAGAGTTTTGTCAATCAAAAATGTCCAGGAGGACGCCTAAGGCACTTGGGATTTAATTAAACAATCAGCTTATTAAAGGAAAGATGAAGTATTGTTTCATCGATTAAGCTTCGATACTGGGAAAAGGAGGATTCCAAACTCAATTTATAATAATCAAAGTGCTATGCGAGAAGGTATGGTATCATCTAATGCCATCTTAAGGTTAAAACAACAGCCACAAATGTACATCTACCAATGCTTTGGGGAAAGGAAAAAATCCAGCACTATACACTCAATATAAGCTGAAGACGGGAGGTTATGAATGTTTTAGTGGTTGTTAAGAGTTCAGTAAAGGAAGAAAAGAAATGAGGAAGGGTAAAGGAGGAGTGTGAAGGGGAGAGAGTAGAGAAGGGACCTATTTCTTCTTTTACTGTTTTGTGTTTGTCTCATTTGTGACAATTTGACCCTTAAGTGTGGCTCAGGAGCATTTTATGTATAAAATGACTTGGAGGCAGACCTCTTCTTGGGCAGGATGAAGCAAGAGAGCAGTTCTCCATTATGATGCAAAAGCATGCCATGTGTAGTCTCAGATCAGCAATCTGATAGTGCTAATAACATTATTAGGGTAATAGGACAGATAACACATTCCTGGATGGGTCATAAGGTTTGATTAAAGGCTTGCAAAGTATTTCTGGGATAAGAAGGGCTAACTGGGACCACAATCTGAAGTATATTAGCATAAAACTTAGGAGAGAATAGTGAATACACATCTAGGTAAAGCAATTTTCCATTTGGAAAATTTTGCCAAACTTTCCCCCAAAAAATTACCAGTAAAAAGTAAAATTGAACTTCCATTAGCCTGGCTATTCCCTCATGAGGGCTGCCTTTGGGGCCCTTCCTTTCAAATGACTGATGCTTTGAATATATTTTCCATTAAATTGTTATTATTGTTCAGTTGTTTTTCAGTTGTGTCTGACTCTTTGTGATTCCATTTGGGGTTTTCCTGGCAAAGATACTAAAGTGGTTTGCCATTTCTTTCTCTAGCTTGTTTTCTAGTTGAGGAAACTGAGGCAGGCAAGGTTAAGTGACTTGCCAAAGCTAGTATTTATTTCAGTCTGGAAATCTGAACTTACAAAGATGAGTTCTTCTGACTCCAGGCTCAGTCCACTGCACCAGCTAGTCTCGCCATCATATAACCGTTAGGTCAATCTATAGATTTTTGAATTGAGACCTTAAGTACCATTTATTTCAGTCCCTTAGTTTTACAAATAAAGAAACTGAGGTCACAGAAGAGAGTTTCTTGTCCAGAATTATAGAGTGAGAAAGTAGCAAATGTAGGTGGGCAAATTCAGGTTCTCAGATTCCAAGTCTAATGCTCCTTCCACTAAATGCACTTCTCTGCTCAAAACTCTTCAGTTGTTTCCTTCCATTGCCTACTGATCAAATTACAATTGTCTTATGGCGCTAGAGGTCTTCCATGTTGCCTTTGTGACCTATGTGTCATATACATCCCACCATCTACCAAACTGGGTGACTTACCGTCCCCAATGCAGTTCATGAAGTCACCTATTTTCATTCCTTCACTCATACCAATCTCCTTTGGTTCATGTCTGCCTGTTAAAACCCATCCTTTGAGGATCATTTCAAGTAAAATCTCCATCAAATTTGTATTGAGGTTGGATGGTTGGTTGTTGTCCTTCATACTCAAAGTGGACCAGGAATGTCACTGGTAATATCTTTTTTTTAAACCCTTGTACTTTGGTGTATTGTCTCATAGGTGGAAGATTGGTAAGGGTGGGCAATGGGGGTCAAGTGACTTGCCCAGGGTCACACAGCTGGGAAGTGGCTGAGGCCGGGTTTGAACCTAGGACCTCCCGTCTCTAGGCCTGACTCTCACTCCACTGAGCTACCCAGCTGCCCCCAATATCTTTTGACTTGTGTAGAAATTGGATTTAAGTGAGACATAAAAAGAGTTGCATAAAGTCATTGGGCTCACTCTCTCTCTTCCAGTCATTGAAGTCCAGTGGCAAGACAAAGTCAGGATGACTGGTGATAACTTGGGATGCAATGGATAACCTTGACTTCTTCACCATCTAACTAAGATCTAAATGCTCCACAGTGCCCACTTCAACTGACTTCATGGCTATTGGAACAAGTTATTCTCACCTATCCCTCTTCAGGGGGAAGTCTTCATATGCCTGGGGGGATAACACCCCCAAACTCACCAATGAATTTGAGGCCTGTTGGTTATCCTCAACCCAGTTTAGTCCACCTGCCATGACAATTTATCAGGGCAAGACTGCTATGTGTGCTACAATTCCTTTGAGCTACAGTCAAGAGTTGGGTGGCAGGTGGACACCAAAAGAGGAAAGGAGCCCTGAAAAGGGTTTAGCAAGAACTCACATCAGAGGTGTTAGTGTTCCCTGGACACCCTGTACACCACTGAGGACTCCAGTTGGAAATGATCTTCTTTTGCTTCTGAGCTTAGTTAACAACTCATAACTTTCATATGCATTCATGGTTGATTATGAATAATTGTGAATTTGTCTCATCTCCCTTTTGGAATGTATAGAGCAAGTATGTTGAAAGAAGTTATTGGAACTTTCTAATTTTTTCTTCTATTTACTAACTACTTACTTCTGTCACCAGGCAGTAGTTACTTTTTAAACTGTGAACTTAAGTTTGTTTTATAGAATGCTTTTGGGGATCAAAATAGATTATGCATATGCTCCTATGTTCTTCAAAGCAAAGTATTCTACTAACAAGAAGGGGCAGTTATATGTGCAATGGTTAGAGAGCTTGGCCTGGAGTCAGGAAGGCTCATCTTTCTGGGGCAGTTATGTAGCACAGTAGATAGAATGCCACACCTGGAGTCAGGAGGACCTGGGTTCAAATATGACCTCAGATACTTTCTAGTTGTGTGATGCTTGGCAAGTCACTTAACTCTAGTTGCCTAGCCCTCATTACTCTTCTGCCTTAGAATTGATATTTAGTATCTAAGGTACAAGGTAAAGGTTAGTAGGAGAAAAGAAAGACATCTTTCTAAATTCATATCTGGCCTCAGATACTAGCTATGTGACCCTGGGCAAGTCACTTAATGACTTCACCTCAGTTTCTTTATCTGCAAAGTGAGCTGGGGAAGTATTTTTGCCAAGAAAACCTCAAATGAGGTAATGACTAAAAACCAATGTGAAAGAGACTTGGATTAGAAGTCATAGCCTGGGCTTGAAATGGGCTCTCTGTCTCTTCTTTTATGTGACCTATGGGACTCACTTTGTTCCTCTGGGTCTCATTTTCCTCAGTTGTAAAATGAGAATGTTGGACTAGATAATTTTTCTTTTTGAAAAAGATTATCTCTTTTGTTTTAACATCACATTAGTTTCTAAACTCCTCATTTCTTACCCATCAAGCTATCCTTTATTACAATAAGAATTAGAAAATTAGAAAAACTTTAGCAAAACTTATCAGCACATCAAACATATCTGTATGTAAAACGTTCCATACCAAAAGTCCACTGCCTCAATAATGAAGGTAAAAATGCATATTTTTTATCTTTTCTCCAGGGTGAAGCTTTGTCCTCATAAATATGTCATAGTAAGTTTTAGGTTATATTATTTTTATTGTTATCATTCTGAACATTGTTTTCCTGGCTCTCTGTATCAGTTCATATAGGACTTCTGATGATTCTCTGAATTCTTCATGTTTGTCATTTTTTTACAGAACAGTTAAATTCTATTACATTCATGTTTCATAGTTTGTTTAGCCATTACCCAATCAGTGTGCAACTATTTCGTTTATAGTTCTTTGCTATCACAAAAAATGCTACTATGAATTTTGGCAAATCTAGGACTTTCTATTTTAGCAATGGTGGGGTGGGATGGTGATAAGGATTGTTCAAATACTTATATTTACCCCTTCTACGGATTCATTACCTAAATGAATTTTCTATTATTACACACTCTTATGTACTGTCCCTTCCTTCCTTCCTTCCTTCCTTTCTTCCTTCCTTCCTTCCTTCCTTCCTTCCTTCCTTCCTTCCTTCCTTTCTTCCTTCCTTCCTTCCTTCCTTCCTTCTTTTCTTTCAGCTGCCAGAGATATCTCTGAGGCAAAACATTTCAGTGTGAGATCTCTCTCAAACTCTGCTTGCCTCAGTTTCTTCATATAAAATGGGGGTAAACAGCACTTTCCTCTCAGGGTTGTTGTGAGGATCAAATGAGAAATGCAAAAAGTGCTTAGTACAGTGTCTGATGTTTAGTAGGTATTATATAAATACTGATTTCTTTCCTCCACATTTGCCCCTTCTTAATCCCTTGCAGTCTGGCTTCCAACCTAATCATTCAACTAAAATTGCTCTCTCCATGGTTACCAATGATCTCTTAATTGCTAAATTCAATTGCTTTTTTCTCCAACATGACCCTTCTTGGCTTCTGTGAAGCATGTGACACTGCTGACCATCTTCTCTTCGTTTTCATGGCACTCTTGGTTATTGGTTCTTCTTCTACCTGTCTCACTATGCCTCCACATTTTCTGTTATTGGATCATCATTATGTCCACTTCCTAACGGTGGGTATATCTCAGATTCTCTGCCTCCTCTTATTTCCTTAGACTTTGTGTGATTTCATCAACTTCTTTGGGTTCAATTATTATGTCTCTGCAGATAATTACCAGGTTTATATGTTTAGCCCTAGTCTCTCTGCTGAGTTCCAATCCTGCATCACCAAATAATTATGAATAATTCCAGATTGATGTCCCACAGGCATCTTTAATCCAACGTATTCAAAACATAACTCATTATCTTTCCCCTAAAATTCATTCTTCTTTCCAACTTCCAACTTTCCATTTCTGTAGAAGGCATCGTTAATCTGGAAGTCACCCAGTTTTACAATCTTGGTGTTAATTTTGACTCTTCATTTCTGCCCAATCAGTTGCCATGTCCCATTGATTCTGCCTCTATTGAATCTCTCACATCTGCCCTTTATCTCCACTCCACGCGCAGAGTTGTCATCCTAGTTCAAGACCTGTTTACTTTTCATCTGTACTATACCAATTGCCTACTAATTTGTCATCCTGCTTTTGTGCTCTTTTTTTCCCAGTCAACTATAGTTGCCAAAGTGGTTTTTTCCCCACTTTTTAAAAAAAACAACTCTTACCTTTTGTCTTTAATTGATACCAAGTATAGATTCTAAGGCAGAAGAGCTGGAAGGGTTAGGCGATTTGCCCAGAGACACACAGCTAAGAAGTGTCTGAGGCTAGATTTGAAACTAGGTGCTACTGATTCTAGGCTGCCCCCATAATTCATTTTGCTGTGCTGATATTTGTACAGGAGGACTTCACCTTTATGAACTGCATACCATTGGCTTTGTAGGGTCCTTGCTTATTCCTTGAACATGGCTTCTCCATCCAACTGGAAAAAAGTGTAGAAGCATACAAAGTCCTCTTCTTTCTTTTAGAAATAGTAAAAAGCATTTGAAATTGTCTTTGCACTAATCTGAATCAGAAACCCTTATCAGTTTTCTCAAACTATCAGTTCTGAAACAACGTCCTATTGGTGGCTATCTAATAATCCCAGGACAAATTCTTCTTTAAGAAGTAATTAGAATGATGAACCAAAAACAACAAGGGTAAGGGACCCTTGATTGATCCACCAAGGACCTCTTTCCTAGTGCCCTGCGGGGATTAGGATAATAATCTATCTAACAGAGGAAAAGGGCTCTTTGATTACTTTTTTTCACCTGTAACCAGTTTGGGGAGGCAGGAGGGGCAGAACTCTTGAAGGGAATGCTCACAGATCTAGTGGGTTTAGAAAATGGATTCTTCAGATAAAATGTTTATTGTTCTGGATGGATGAAGGAGAACACACTTATCAGCTTATCTTCATAAAGCTAAGTTATGAAAGTTAATTTTTACCTTACCTTGAATTGTAGAACTACATTTGTTATATTGTAAAATTTCCACTTTTATAGAAAGATATCCAAGGTCATGGGTGTATGTGGGAGGTTCTTGTTATGTTTGGGCACTTTTCTCTCCAAGTAGAACATTGCTTTGATTAGAATAATGATAAATTAATATAAACTCTTTCTGGGAGTCTTCTTCCCAAAAAGCAGAGCACAGTATTACTATTTTTTCCCTTTGACAGAAGGCAAATATTTGGGTGAGATATATGATACCAGAAAGAGCCCTGGACTTGGAATCAAGAGACATGATTTCTGCTTCTGCTTCTGCTAGCTACTAACTAGCTATGCCATATCAGTCAAGTCAAATTCCTCTCTCTAAGCCTCAGCTTTCTCTTCTGCAAAATGTGGACCATTTAATTTCTGATGTTCTTTCCAGTTAATTTGGGGTTTTGATTCAATTCATTTAATAAAAGCTGGTGACATAAAGTAAAAAATAAACGATGAAACATTACTTATAAATTCCAGGAAGCTTACATTTACTATGAAGATATAACATGAATACCAGTAATTTAAGTAATTTAAGTAATTTAATTAAAATACAAAGTAATTTAAGAAGGATGAGTGCTATAGATTTTATAAGTATATTACATATACATATATATGCATATATATGGTATAATTATGCCATGTCTTCAGGGACAGGATTTGACTTGCATTTCAAACAATAATCATCTAATAATCAATCAGGCCCTATGCCACATTTTACTAGATCTGATTTTCATACCCCTACTTCCTGCAACAAAAAAAGACAATTACCAACATTTATAGAAACTAACTTCTCTGCCAGTAGCAAGACTAAGGAGACAGCTAGAGATGTCTATTTTCTCCTTTGATTTTTAATAAGTTTAAATTTGTTTTCTCGCTTCTCGATCATTAAATTACAGCTGGCTCACTGAAAGCAGCTTGTACAACTTAAGATCTTGGCCCATTGCCAGGCTCTAATGTTTAGACACTGCTGCTCAAGCTGTCACAATAATTCAGCTACCAAACAATAAGGGAAGTGACTTCAAGACCCCAGATTCCCACAGCAGTAAAAGTCTTTGGTGTTGAATTTCATTCATTAGGATCTATGCAAGTTTTCTGTATCAGGCACTCATTTTGTGTGTTTCTGCTCCAACCCAAGAACAACTAGCTTTTATTTAAAAGCACTTTTTGTCCTCAGTTTATCAATATTAGAAATGTTTTTCCCAGAGAAAAGACAGAGGAAAATAAAACATTTAAATATGTTAGAAATCTAAATGAAAGATTATTGTATTGAAGACCTCTCAGGGATAGTATAATCTCATCTTCATAACCACCAGAGATTCTATAACATTCCACTGTTTTCATCCTGTGTGACTCTTGAATATACCTTCTATAAATGCTTCACTAAAGGCTCACCTAATATGCTACATGCTGTCCTCTGGGTGTTTTTTAATTTTCATGGGTACCATTGGAATGTACCAGTTGTTAATCTGACCTTCCTGTCTTCATAGAAAATATCTTAAAGCATGCCATGCACAGACCACGTGTCTATCCATTGCTTTTGAGTCATCTACAAATTTAATTCCTAAAAGATTATGCTGTTGCAATATTCATAGCTATCTAGTATCACTGAAAGAATACAGGGTATATTGATATGAACTCAATGAACTGATTATCCAAATGCTTATCATAATTGGGGCAATAAGTATTTTTCATCCATTTGATTTTTCCTGTATGCATTGTTAGACAGCTTTTTCTTGAGTTATATTAGATCTCTGGAAATACAAAGATAAAATAAAATCATCCCTTTCTGAAAGGAATTTTCAATTAGTACAAAATACTAGGTATATATACATACTTGGAAAGCTGAAATGCATATTTTTCTATGATTAGTGCTTAGAAGCCCTAAGAGGTATCAATAATAATCAGAGGAAGGAGAGATAGGGGATTTGGGGACTGGGGTGAATAAAAGCTTCTTGAAGGAAGTAATGTCTGATGGATATGCCTTTGAAAGAAGAGAAGAATTCTGACTGGTAAAAGATAGGGTAGAGAATATTTTCCAGGTGCAGGGAGCCAGCAAGGGCAAAGACAGAGAGACAGAAGAGGATAAAATATAATTCAATGACAGATATAGTACTCACAGAGACAAGATCAAGAATTTATGGGGAAAAATGAAATATGTAGCCTATGGCTTGCCGTGATGCTCTGTGTTAAGAAATATTTGCTAAATTGAATCTAAGACATTTAAGTTGTCACAAGCAATATCTCAAAATTCTACAATAATCCATTTTCTTTGTAATGTTTTGTTGTCATCAATAAAAAAATTTATTAAACTTACTATAAGATAGGCCCTTTGCTACCAAGAATATTGGCATAGTGGATTGTATGCCAAACTTAAAATCAGAAAGATACAAATTCAAATCTAGCCTTAGACACTTGTTTGCTGGGTGATCCCAGCAAGAAAACAACCTTTGCATGAAATAATTTACTCATATGTAAAATGATGCTAAGAGTACTTAAGTATCAAGGCTCTTCAGAAAAAAATGAGCTATTTTATGTATTTTGTAAATCTTCAAGTGCTATATAATGCTAGCTATTATTATTGTTATTAGAATACAAAGACAGAAAATCAAAAGTACTTGCTTTCAAGGAGCTTACATTTTATCAAGGGAGACATGTATATGTATTATGTCATACAAAATAGATACAATGTAATTTGGGGAAGGAAGTACTAGCATCTGGGCAGGACCTGGAGAGGCCCCATGGAAGAGATTCCATTAGAGTGAGCTATGGGGAAAAACAAAGCAAAACAAAACAAAACAAAAAAAAACAACCTTAGGGATACTATAAGGTGGGAGGTGAGGGAGGACTACATTCTAAGTAGTACAGGACTATGTTCCAAGTGGACTGTCTGTGCAAAGGCATGGAGGTTAGAGATGGAATGTCATATATGAAGAACAAAAAGGACATTTTGGTTGGACCATGGGGTTGTTACAAGCTCAAAAGTATTTTCCTAATATTTTATACTGGACAAAGAGCTTTTTATCAAGGACTACAACTTTAGTGAAAGTTGCTTTATGGAATACTTGTCCAACTTGTAAATGAAGGGTTACTCTATTGTAGCTAAAAATATATTGCAGATACTGCTCCAAATATTCACAGTCTCTTTGCACATTCAGATAGAAAGATACATGGATGCAAATTTAGCATGTTCTCTTAAGCCAGAGGTGCCAAACTTGGTCACCATGGCTGCATGTGGACCACAATACTCCTCTATGACTAGAACCATATTAAAATGTAATTGGGAAATATTTAGCAAAATAAATAAAAATACAAAGAAAAAGGATAACATTACACTTGAAAACAAACTCAATATGCAGCCCTTAGGGATCCTTATATATAGTTTAGTGGCCTTGTTTTTATTTGAGTTTGCTCTAAATATTCTGTTTTCAAACTGAATAAGATTCTTTTTTTTTTCAAAAAAAATCTTACCTTCTGTCTTAGAATTAATACTGTTTATCAGTTCCAAGGCAGAAGAAGAGTAAGGATGAGGCAATTAGGATTAAGTGACTTGCCCAGAATCACACAATTAGGAAGTATCTGATCTAGATTTGTATCCTGAACCTCCCATCTCTAAACCTGGCTCTCTATCCACTGAGGCACCTAGCCTAGCTGCCTCATAAAGCTTTCTAAAACCTTCTATTTAAATAATCAGTGATGAGACAAAGAAGATCAAGAGAATTCTTAACTTCATGACACCTGCTTTTTTCAGTATGATTAGGAAATTCAAATTCTGTGTTGTTTTTAAAATTTTTGATCTTCAATATCTCCAAAATGGGGCATTTCCACATATACAGTAGAACATAAAAAGAAACTTATATGTATAATTGTGGATTTCTACTTTATACCATTTGAGGTTAAGAAATTTAAGGAATTCAAAAGAAGTGGTTTTGATGATGCTTTGCTAAAGAATATTCCAATCAATCTTGCCTCTTGAAAAAGGGTAGCATCATGAAAAACCACTCCAAGATTTAGAATCCTATATTGGAATTTGGCCTCCATGACTTTTAAGATCTGTTGCCTTGGTTTTCCTCATTTGTAAAATGGGGTTAGTAATACTTCACTTTTTTACTTCAAAAGTCAAATGAACCATTCGGGCTCAATCAATATGAAGTAGCCTGAGGTAAAATAGTCAGAGACAAGCAGACACTCATGAACCAGAGAAGGTTGAAGCAAAGAGCCAAACCAGGCAATCATCGAATGCCAAAAATAAGAGGAACTTGTCTAGAAATTGAAGCAAGACCTACCTCAGACAGGAATTCTTTTTATATTCTTCCTACTGGAACAGAAGCCATTGATTTACTTTCAAAAGAAGACTCGGTCAAAGGCATGAATTCTTAGTCTGTTAATGGAGTAAAATTTTGCCATACCTGAAGATCCAGACACTAATTTCCCCACCTTAATTATAAACTCCTTATGGGCAAAGGCTCTTCCCCATTTCCTTTCTAATGTTAAGTAATACAGGGTTTATTTACATACTTGGTGCTTAATAAAAGCTTACTGAATTAATGAATCAGTGAGTCGATAATTTTATTGCTAATACTCAGGTTGTCATGTGGCTACTTACAATTTTGCTCCTCTAGTAACAAATATTAGGGAGGAGGAAATACTGTCAAGTCACTGAATTCCTCCATAGAAAATAGAGAAACTTTCATAATGCATTGAATATCCTGTGGACACACAATAAAACACTAATGAACACAAAGTAACTCCTGGGTTTTGCTTGATTTCATTTTTAAAGAAGTTTTCAGTTTAGAACATCAGAGTAAGGTGGGATGAGAAAAATGTAGAAAACATGCACAAAGGAAACATGCAGACAAATAGAGAAGAATGAACCAATGGAGAGGGAAATATTGGAGAAGTAGAAGAATGAGGGTAATTAATGAAGCAAGATCCTTGAGGATATAAGAGGGCATAAAATCAAGGGAAAGGATGGAAAATGAAGTTGCACATGTAAAGTCTCTTGTGTACTTTAAAGCTATATATAAAATACATAAAATTATATAAATGTTAGCTTTTACTAGAAAAGAAGAGTTACTTCTTCCTTTAAGGCAGAAGGGAAGAAGAAGAGAGTTGATGACATGGAGGAATTTTGAGGGGACATAGAGAAGACAGAACATGAAGATATTTTTTAGTGATGGCTATTTAGTAAAGTGGAAACTTGAAGAGACTGGATATGTTTGGAAATAGGTTCCAAGAGAATATGAATGAGCACTGCCAAGGAGCATTGAAGACCCATGAAAGGATGACTTTGTCATGGAACCAGTTCTCCTGATCGAATGGATTTTTAAAGTCTGATTTTGCCATGTTACTTTTTGTGTATTTGTGTGCATGTCTCTCTATTTTATAATACTTCCTCCCTAATTAATTACATGTAGATATGATTTTAAATAATCATTTTATGACATTTTGCCATCCATGTTTGCTACCTCTCCTTCCCCCTACTGGAGATAGCAGGTAATATGATATAGGTTATACCCATGCTATCATGCAATACATATTTCCATATTCATCATATTATCAAAGAACACACATACTGCTTATATAAGAAAAAATCATGAAGGAAATAAAGTGGAAAATGGTTGCTTCAATCTGAATTCAGACTCCATCAGTTCCTTCTATAGCTATGGATAGCTTTTTTCATCACTAGTCCCTTGGAATTGTCTTGGATCCTTGAATTGCTGATACAATTTACAGTGCCATGTTACTTTTTAAGGGCTGAGAGTTTGCTTTTAGGGCAAGCCTTCATCTATTCCCTTTGATTTCATCAGATAAAGATTATATGGTTCTTATTGAATTTTAGATTGTTTTGGTTTCTCTTCTTGGATTTGTCAGAAAGAAAGGTTGGAGTCATTTACTAACTACCTTAAAAACTGTATATGGCTAAGAGCAAGCTTAAAAATGTAATTGGCTTTTGAGACAAGTAAATAAAGCAGATAGATGGCACAGTGGATAAAGTACCAGATCTAGTCATGAAGACCTAAGTTCAAATCTGGCCTCAGATACTTACTAGTTATATGACTCTGGGCAACTCATTTACTCCTGTTTGACTTAGTTTCCTCATATGTAAAATAGGAAGGAAATGTCAAACCACTCTAATATCTTTTCCAAGAAACTTTCAATAGGGTCAGGGAGAGTTGGACACAACTGAAATGACTGAACAACAACAAAAGTCAACAAGCATTTTTACATGCTTACTCTGTTCTAGGTACTGTTAAGGACTGGAGATACAAAGAAAGGAAAAAAGAAAAAGATAGTTCCTGCCTTCAAGGACCTTACATTATAATTGGAGAGCCAAGATCAAAATAACTAGGTAGAAATGAGAAATATAGGGTACATAGAAGGCACTTTGATAGAAGGCATTCACCCAGTTTTGGGGACCAGGAAAGATCTCTTGGAGAAGCCAGGATTTGAGCTGAGTTTTGAACAAAGTTGGGGAAACTAATAGGCAGAGGTGATGGGGATAGCTAATTAAATGGCATAGAAATAGAAGATGGAGTGTTTATTTGAGGAACCACTAAGTTTAGGGAAACTAAGGTGTAGGGAGCCTGGTAGGAAGGGACTAAGTTACAAAGAGCTTTAAATATTTTTAAATAATTTTTTTTTACCAATTACATGTAACGACAAATTTTCACAAAGTTTTCCTAATTTATATAGTAAAACTTATCTCCCTCCCTCCATTTCCTTGCTGACCAATGATTCAATATAGGCTATACATGTATTATCATGCAAAACACATTTCCATATTGTTCATTTTTTGTGAGTAATCTTATAAAA
Source organism: Gracilinanus agilis (assembly GCF_016433145.1). NCBI lineage: Eukaryota > Metazoa > Chordata > Mammalia > Didelphimorphia > Didelphidae > Gracilinanus > Gracilinanus agilis. The sequence goes on along the minus strand of NC_058131.1, from coordinate 477,678,059 downwards.
CCCAAACCCAAAAATATAAACCAAATTAAACAACTGAAAAATCATATGCTTTCATCTGCATTCTGACACCAACATTTCTTTCTCTGGAATTGCATTCTTTGTCATAAGTCACTTAGAATTGTTCTGAATCATTGTATTGCCAATAATAGCGTAGTCTATCACAGTTTATCATTCCACAATATTACTGTTACTGTGTATGATGTTCTCCTGGTTATGCTTATTTTACTTTGCATCAGTCTATGAAGGTCTTTTTGTTCTTTCTGAAATCATCAGGTTTACCATCCCTTACAGTACAATAGTATTTCATCACCATGATTTGTTTAGCCATTCCCCAATGGATGGACATACCTTTAATTTCCAATTTTTTGCTATCACAGTAAGAGCATCTATAAATATTTTTGTACAAGCAGGTCCTTTCCAAAAAATTTTATTGAAGGGCTTTAAATATTAAACATAGGCTTTTATGGTGGTAACAGGGAGATACTGGAGCTACCGGAGCTACCGGAGCTCAATGATCAAGGAAGAAACATAAGCAGACCTACTTTTTAGAAATTTACTTTGGCAGCTGAGGGTAGGATGGATTAGAGGAGAGGTTTAAAGAAGGAAGAACCTTTAGGTGACAAATAATGAGATCTTGAACCAAAATTTTGCTTGTGTGAGTGTAGAGAAGGGAATATATATGTACATATATTAAATATAGGAATATTTATATGAAATATATTTGAATATATTCAATATGTGAACATGCAAAATTTCAATATGATAAGAAAGTAGAAGTAACAAGATTTGACAAAAGATTGGATCTGTGGGATGAGTTAGACTGAAGAGTACATGACATTGGGGTTGGAGACCTTGGTGTTTGGGAAGATCATGATAGTCCTTGATAGTAGGAACATAGTTAGAGAAAAGAAAGGGTTTGGGAGGAGAGAGGGAATGGAAGTAATACTGTTTTGGATGCATTGAGTTTGAGATGCCAGATAGAAATCTGTAAACAGGGAGGAGTATTCAGAGCCAACCTGTTTATGACCATATGGTGGCTCAGCACTGAAGTACCTGAGAACTTCAAAATGATGAAGTGACCCCCCTCATTGGCTGCCAAGCTGGAGGAATGGTTGACTGAGACAACAGCAGGAATGATTGTTGATAGTTATAGCAGCAGCAGCAGCAGCAGGAGTTCTACATTCAAGTAATTGAAGAGATGGAATGCCAGCTATAGCAAGAGACTAGAGATTGAGGGGATATATCGTTAAGTGCATTAGCCTACAGAGCCTCTACTGGAATCCCTTATGCTGTAGCTGCCTCCCTTTTCAGGATCCAGAATGGGAGTGGTGGATGTTGATTTCCATTTGGAATGGGACTGTGAAGTACAGTCTCTTTTCCTTTGCTTTTCTTTCTGTCCAAGTAGAGCAGAAGCTGATTCCAAAGATTATTCTGTCCTGTTAAGTTACTTTTCTAGTTCAGACCTGCATTACCTCTTACCTGGACTACTAAAATAATTTGATTGGTTGGTTGTTTTACCTGCCATTAATCTCTTCATACTCCAGTACATTTTCCACTCAAATGTCAAAGTGATCTTCCTAAAGTTCAGATCTAATTGCATCAATCCCACCACTCAAACTCCAGTGGCTCCCTATTGCCTCTAGGATCAAATGGAATATCCTCTGTTTTGGAATTCAAAGCTCTTCATAACCTACTTCCCTACCCTTTCTAGTCTTCTTATATCTTATACTCTACCTTAACTTCATGTACTCTGCAATTAGTGACTGGTCTCCTGGCTATTCCATGAACAAGACACTCCATCTCCTGATTCTGGACATTTTTACTGGCTGGAATGTTCTCCCTCATCTCTATCTTCTGACTTCTCTGGTTCCTTTAATTTTCAACTAAAATCCCATCTTCTAAAGGAAAACTTTCCCACCTCCTCTTAATTCTAATTTCCCTTTTCTAATTATTTCCTCTTTTTCCTGTATATAGCTTGTTCTCACAAGCTACATAGAGAAAAATAAAAAAATATATATGCAAAAAGATATATGTGCAAACATACAAATATATTTGCTTATTGTCTCTCTCAGAAGACTGTGAGCTCTTAAAGGACAGCCAGTAACATTTATTAAGTGTCTTTAACTTTTCTTGATATTCTCAGTGTTTCACACAGGAGAAGCACTTAATAAATGTTACTAGCTATTTAGGTAATTTGAATTTCTTTTGCCAACTATGTAAATCCAATTGATACAACTACTGTTGACTTATATGTTGCTATATTTTTGGAAAAAAAGGAGTTATAGCATGGAGTAAGTGTTGGAGTTTTTATATGTAGAGATACAGAAAGGACCAGGGTTTGAGCTCAGGCTCCAAAATACCAGGCTTTTTCCTGGTAGGTAATTAATACAAATTGATGGAGAGAATGCTCTAATTTTGACTTACTAGTAATTTGGGGACTAAATTTTCCAAAGCCAGATTCATAGTTTCCTTTCCTATAAGCTAAAATTTAGTTAGAGCACCATTTTGGTGTGTAGGACAAGACTGGACTTTTGGGAAATATGGCTTCACTTGCCCTTTCTTCTCTTCACTATGCATATATAGGAGAACTCTCTTTTCAAGAATAGAGTCAAAGGTGAATATTAAGGAATTGAAACTGCTTGGTTAAAATGAGAAAATATATGGTGAGCTCAAGCCAGAAATGCTTGTATTCCCAAGCTGTGGACAAGAGGAAGGAGTGAGTTCTTTTTTATTTTGGTTTCATCTCTTAACTCAAGGATTGTCTAGCCTTGACAGACACATCTGGCATTATCAGTAGCAATCTTGCTTTCATTCTATTTGTTTGAAGGTATTATAAGAACATATAATATAAGGACTTTTCTGGAAGAGTTTAGGTACTAGCCCAGTCCACTATAGGTGCCAACAGATGAAAACTTTAGAACCTAATAGAAGAAGCCTACAATTGTATATTTCATGAACCCAGATCATGATGGTCTTCATAAGTTTCTAGGCATTCCACCTCCTCCCTGAATGATGAACTTTTAGACTTCACTTAGTCTGGTTTTGATTGATTGACACTCTATCTGTCATCAGATCCAGGTGCCAAATATCTTGAGCTTGGGTAAGACCCACCTGACATTGCTTGCATAGCCTTCAAGAATTCAGTACCGAACTTCCTGGTTAAGATGGTGGCAGAATAAAAAGCAGCTGCTTTAACCTCTCCTAACCGAAACATATAGGACTCCTCAAGAAGACAAAAAAACAAATCCAGAGGAGCAAAGGGACCCCGCAACAGGGCACAGCATTGGAAGTACGTGGAATTGGGGCATTTCCATGCTATAAAGGGGTGAAATAGCTTTCACTAAAATGCGAGCTGAGCAAACCTCTCCCCCACCTCACCCCACCTACCGTGCCAAAGCCAGTGCACAAGAGTTAGAGCAAGTTTGGGGTACACATTAAGTCCTTGGCAGCTACCTGCGGTCACCAGGACCTGCTCCTGAGAGCAGCAAGACTTAAGGCCCCAGAGGCTAAAGAACTCGCATACTTTGAACACAGACCCTGAGCGCAGGCACGAGTGCAGGCGTGGATGCAAGGCCAGACACGAATCCTGAGTGCAGGCGAGGACTTGGATCTTGTGTGCAGGCAAGGACCTTGAGTGGGGACCCATTGCAGAGGGGTGCACAACTGTGGAAGCAGCACCCTGAGACTGTTAAAGGAGCCTTGGGCAGAGAAACAAGCAAGGGGACCACCAGGAGGCTTGACCCTGAGAACAACTAGACCTGAGACCTTAGGAGCCTAAAGAGTGCAGACAGACCCTGAGGGTGAGGATAAACCTGAGAAGGTACAGGGCTAACAGTGGCAAACCACAGACAAGAACCCCAAAAGAGAAAGATCATAAAGAAGAAATCTGTAACACTCAACAACTTTTACACAGATAAAACCGAGACAAAAGAGCAAACAGCAGAGGAGAACAAACAAGTAATCATATCCAAACCTTCCCAAAATAATGAAAACTGGGCACAAGCTATTGAAGAGTTCAAATCTGAGATGATGAGAAAGATGGAAGAGATCTGGCAAGAAAATAACAGTTTAAAAGGCAGAATTTTGCAATTGGAAAGTGAGGCTTAGAAATCAAATGAACTGATAAGCAAATTGAACACCAGAAACGACCAGATTGAAAAGGAAAACCAGTCCCTAATGGCTAGAATTGAGTAATTAGAAGCTAATGATCTCTCAAGACAGCAAGAACAAATAAAACAAAATCAAAAGACTGATAAAATAGAAGGAAACATGAAATATCTCAATGAGAAAGTGACAGACCAAGAAAACAGGTCTAGAAGAGACAATCTGAGAATCATTGATCTTCCTGAAAAAGCAGAAATTAATAAAAATTTGTACTCCATACTAAAAGAAATTATTCAGCAAAATTGCCCTGAAGTTCTACAAGAGGGCAATATAGACATTGAAAGGATCCATAGATCACCCTCTACACTTGACCCAGAAAAGACAACCCCCCAGGAATATAATAGCCAAATTTAAGAGCTTCCAAGTAAAAGAAAAAAATTTTACAAGAAGCCAGAAAGAGACAATTCAGGTATCAAGGAGCACCAATCAGGATCACACAGGATCTGGCAGCCTCCACACTAAAAGACCACAAGGCTTGGGATATGATATTCAGAAAGGCAAGAGAACTGGGTCTACAACCAAGGATCACCTACCCATCAAAACTGACTATATACTTCAAGGGGAAAGTTTGGGCATTGAACAAGATAGAAGATTTCCAAGTATTTGCACAGAAAAGACCAAGACTAAAAGGAAAGTTCGATATCCAACCACAAAATCAAGAGAAACATGAAAAGGTAAATAAGAAACAGAGGGGAAAGAAAGAAAATTCATATTTTTTTTAAATTTGCCTCTTTAAGGGCTTCAATATGATTTAATTATTGGTATTCCTATGTGGAGAAATGTTATGTATAATTCTCTGTAAGGAACTCTAGTCATTATTATGGTATTCACTATAAGAATAATTAGAAGAATTATTCATAGGGAGAGGTTGGAATACTAAATGGTTTAAGATGATATGGGGGTGGGAAAGAGGGAGGTGAATAGTAGAGGACACCAAGAGAAACTTGAATGAATAAGAAAAATAGGATATCCTATTACACACAAAGAGGACATGGGAAGGGGAAAGGATGAATACTATTATAAGAAGGAGAGGAAGAGAGCATTAAGAGGTAATATTTAAACCTTACTCTCAGTGTACTTAACCCTGAGAGGGAAGAGTAGCTTTATCCTTTGGGATATAAAACTCTATCTAACCCTACTGAGAAAGTCAGAAGGGATAAACCAAGGGGAACAGGGGAGTGGGGAGGTCAAAAAAGGGAGGGGCAGTGAGGGGGGAGGGAACTCATTAGGCCTTTAAAAATAAAAAGAGGGGAATAATAAGGGAGGAGGTAGAAAGGGAAGTAAATCAAGGGAGGGGACAAGGGTTACTGGCACAAAGCAAACCACTGGTTTAAAAGGAAATAGTGTAAGAAGAAGACATAGAACTAGGGGAAGATACCAAAATGTCAGCAAATACACAACTGATAATTATAACTCTGAATGTGAACGGGATGACTCGCCCATAAAGCAGAAGCAAATAGCAGAGTGGATTAGAAACCAAAATCCTACCATATATTGTCTACAAGAAACACATATGAGGTGGGGACATACACAGGTTTAAGGTAAAGGGCTTGAGTAAAATCCTTTGGGCCTCAAATGAGAAAAAGAAGGCAGGAGTGGCAATTATGATTTCTGATAAAGCCAAAATAAAAATAGACATGATTAAAAAAGACAGGGAAGGTCATTACATCTTGATAAAAGGCAGTATAGACAATGAGGAAATAACATTGCTCAATATGTATGCACCAAATGGCATAGCAACCAGATTGGTAAAGGAGAAACTGGCAGATCTCAAGAAGGAAATAGATAGCAAAACCATACTAGTGGGAGATCTAAATATCCCTCTTTCAGATCTAGATAAATCAAACCAAAAAATAAATAAGAAAGAGATATACATTAGAGCAGCAAGAGGTAGAAAGAGAAACACCATTTAAAATCACCCTAGATAATATAAAATACTTAGGAATCTATCTACCAAAACAAACACAGCAATTATACGAAAACAACTAATAAACACTTTCCAAACAAATAAAACTGGATCTCAACAATTGCAAAGCCATTGATTGCTCATGGGCAGGAAGAGCTAACATAAAAAAAATGACCATTCTACCCAAATTAATTTACCTATTTAGTGCCATACCTATCAAACTACCAAAAAACCTTTTTTACTGAATTAGGAAAAACTATAACAAAGTTCATCTGGAATAACAAAAGATCAAGAATATCAAGGGAAATAATGAAAAAAATGTGAAGGAATGGCTAAGAGACAGAAGGGAGGATCAGTGGAATAGACTTGGGGTAAGTGACATCAGCAAGACAGTGTATGATAAACCCAAAGAGCCCAACTTTTGGGACATGAATCCACTATTTGACAAAAACTGCTAGGAAATTTGGAAAACAATATGGGAGAGATTAGGTTTAGATCAACATCTCCCACCCTACACCAAGATAAATTCAGAATGGGTGAATGACTTGAATATAAAGAGGGAAACTATAAATAAGTTAAGTGAACCTAGAATAGTTTACTTGTCAGATATCTGGGAAAGGAAAGATTTTAAAAACAAGCAAGAGTTAGAGAAAATTACAAAATGTAAAATAAATGATTTTGATTATATCAAACTAAAAAGCTTTTGTACAAACAAAAACAATTTACCCAAAATCAGAAGGGAAAGAACAAATTGGGAAAAAATCTTTATAACAAAAAACTCTGATAGGGGTCTAATTACTCAAATATACAAGGAGTTAAACCAATTGTATAAAAAAATCAAGCCATTCCCCAATTGATAAATGGGCAAGAGACATGAATTGGCAATTTTCAGGTAAAGAAATCAAAAGTATCAATAAGAACATGAGAAAGTACTCTAAATCTCTAATAATTAGAGAAATGCAAATCAAAACAACTCTGAGGTATCACCTCACACCTAGCAGATTGGCTAAAATGAAAGAAGGAGAGAGTAATGAATGCTGGAGGGGATGTGGCAAAACTGGGACATTAATGCATTGCTGGTGGAGTTGTGAACTGATCCAACCATTCTGGCTGGCAATTTGGAACTATGCTCAAAGGGCTATAAAAGAATGCCTGCCCTTTTATCCAGCCATACCATTGTTGGGGTTGTACCCCAAAGAGATCATAGATAAACAGACTTGTACGAAAATATTTATAGCTGCGCTTTTTGTGGTGGCAAAAAACTGGAAAATGAGGGTGTGCCGTTCAACTGGGGAATGGCTGAACAAATTGTGGTATATGCACTCAAAGGAATAATAAACTGGAAGAATTCCATGTGAACTGGAAAGACCTCCAGGAATTGATGCAGAGTGAAAGGAGCAGAGCCAGAAGAACATTGTACACAGAGACCAATACACTGTGGTAAAATAGAATGTCATGGACTTCTGTACTAGCAGCAATGGAATGACCCAGGACAATTCTGAGGGATTTATGGTAAAGAATGCCACCCACAATCAGAGGAAGAACTGCAGGAGTGGAAACACAGAAGAAAAGCAATTGCTTGAACACATGGGTTGAGGTGGACATGATTGGGGATGTAGACTCGAAACTACCACACCAATGCAACTATCAACAATTTGGAAATAGGTCTTGATCAATGACACATGTTAAAACCAGTGGAAATACACATTCAGCCATCGGGTGGGTAATTTGGGGGGTGAAGGGGAAAGTAAGAGCATGAATTATCTAACCATGTTAACTTTTCTAAAAAATAAATATTAATAAATGTTTAAAAAAAAAAAAAGAATTCCGTACTACGTATTCACCAAGACGAGACATTAGAGTCAGACTTTAGTCAGTTGGTCAATAAACATTTATTGTCAGGCATTGTGCCAAGCTCCTGAGAAACAAATATGGCAAGAGACAGTCACTGCCCTCAAGGAGCTTATGACCTAATAGGAAAGACAATACACAAAAGGAAGCTGAAAAGTAAGAGGAGAGGTAATGTACTCAGCACAAGGGAATGAGAGAGAAATCCAAGAGTGTGGACAGGTGGAAAATGAAGAGATAATTGATTCAGGCACCTTCCTTAAAAGGAGGTTTGGGGAATAATGCTCTTTCTTCCCCACAATCATAATGTCAGTGCTCAGGGTATTATGTGGTTTAAGTACCAAGACTGATTTGATCTTGCAAGATAATGAAGTTCCTAGAGGCATAAGAGAAAAGTCCAGAGGAGTATAGCCAGGAAGGAAATGTATAAGTATTTCAGTTGCATTATAGGTTTTTGTGGGCTAATTTGGAAACTTAGCTGTGGAGAATTCTGTGCTTTTTGTTTTTCAACAAGCTTGCCAGAAATAATTTTAAACTATTCTAATCTAAGTATTTCCTGCATAAAGAAGTCCAAAAACCAGGTAGAGTTTCTCCATGTTTTTGAAAAAGTCTCTCTAACATAAACTATCTTGGAATTATAATTTCTAATATTTTAAACAAGACACAAAATTCCACAGACAAGATTAATCAGGGGTTTAGAGTTTAGGAAACAGTTTTAGAATAATAGTAAGTTATAATGTTGCTCTCTGGAGTTAGTAATATTCAACTTCTTGAGTTCAAATCCTGCCTCAGACACTTATTGTCTGTGTGATCCTGCTTGCCTCAGTTCCTTCATCTGTAAAATAAGTGAATAACAAAGTTGGCAACCCTTAGAGAATAATATTACTTTCTCAATTTTTGATAATAATTTTGAAGTATGAGTACTAACTGTTCTTTAAAGGTTTGATAGAATTCCTCTGTAAAACTCTCAGGACCTGAAATTTTTTATTTTGTTTTTCACAGGAAAAATCTATTTTCTTTCCAGAGATCCGGCGTTTTAGATCTCTATCTTTTCTTATGATAACTTGAGTCTTTTATATGAGAATGATATTTTTAAATCATTTAATCCTTCTTTGACCACTCCTTCTAAGGTAAGAGCTCTTATCCTCCTTTTTAGTCATGAGGCCCTTTGACTATCCAGTGAGGCTAATAATTTTTTTAAATGCATAAAATAAAACATTGGATCACAAAGGAAGCCAATTATATTGAAAAATAATTATGATAATATTTTGAAAAACAAATTTTCTGATCCCAGGTTAAGAAATCTTACTCTAATAATTCTCCTGTCAGCTTGATCAAAGGGAAACTCAAGAGATACCTCTATTAACTGAAGAAATAAAAGACTTCTTAATCAGATCATTACCCTAATATAGTCAAGGCACAGAAAAAGAGGGTCCTGGCCTTTCAGTGGATCAATTGAAGGTCTCTTGCCCTTTTGTGGTTATCACCCTTACTCTATCCTTACAGAGAGCAGCAGAGTTCTCTCTAGAACTTTAAATCTAGTTTTTGAGAAGGGGTTAGGAAAAGAGGGGTTAGGGCTGGGCAATTGAGTTGAGAATTGAAAGAAAGATAGATGAGAATCTCTCATTTAGATTAGGCACAGAATTTCAGACTAAAATATTGTATTAATATTTTGTAAAATGATGCCTAAAGAGACAACAGGGAAGGGATGAGAGATTCTATGATTCCATATATAATCAAACTTTGTGAAGTAAAATATCTAGGAGAACTCCATTCTAGCTTGGATCCCGCACACCCTAGTGGCAGGACATAGGAGTTAGAGAGTCACGTGTTGCATCTGATGGCCTGACTGGCATAATGGCATCTGCTGGCATCAGCGTGAGTGTCCAGTGTGTCAATGTGCCAGAGCTAAAGCAATGCAGCCAGTGAGTAGCTCTTTGCACGCGTGCGCTCTCTCTCTCTATCTCTCTGTCTCTCTGTCTCTTTCTATGTGTCTCTCGTCTCTGTCTCTCACTCTCTCTTTCTCTATCTGTCTGTCTGTCTGATCCAGGTACTGGTTTATCTATTTAGCCATCTCTGGCAAGCCTCAGCATGGATAGGACAACGCCAGACTGGAATCTGTCTCTGCTCTTAACTTAAGTTAAAAAGGGTGAGATCTCTCTTTCCCCTATCTGTTCCTCTCTCTCTACTAATAAATGCTTAAAGATCTGGTCATAAACCTCCAGATTAATTTTTTAAATAACATCTTTTTATGACATTGTTTTTGTAAGAAAATATATCCCAATACATTGAATGAGCCTTCTGTTCACTTTATAACTGTCCTTGTTGTTCAGTCATGTGTGACTCTTCAAGAACCCATTTGGGGTTTTTTCAGCAAAGATAGAAGAATGCTTCACCATTTCCTTTTCCAGCTTATTTTACAGAGGAGAAAAGTGGGGCAAACAGGGTTAAGTGACTTGCCTATGGTCACACAGCTAGTTAGTGTCTGAGATCAGATTTGAACTCAGGATGATGAGTATTCTTGACTTCAGGCCTAGCACTCTATCTACTGAGCCACCTAGCTGCCTTAGCTGCCCTTTGAAAGATTTAGAAACCTTTATTTGCCCAAGGATTGTATCTGTGTGGTTCATTGGAAGTTTGTGTTACATTTGAATTATCAAGAAGTCAAAAAACCTGGACTAAAGAAACAGATCTTCCACTAATTAGCTATATGATCTTAGGAAACTCACTTAATCTCTCTGTTTCAGTTTCCTTATCTGTAAAATGGGTATAATAATTTCTTCCCTGCCTTTCTCACAAAACTATTGTGAAGAACAAATGAGATAATGTATCTAAAGCTCCCTGTTAAGATACTGAGTCATACAGTCTTAGAGTTAAAATCATCTGGGTCCAAGTGTCCAACACTAATACTAAATTAATAACTAAATAACCTTCACAACATAAGTCATGAAGGATACATACTAATTGTGTGACTATAAACAGGTCATTTAATATCTCAGTGCTCCTAGACAACCTCCTAAGACTACAGATTACAGAAATTCCTATCTGTAACAATGGAAGCAATTTTTACAGTGGGAATACTCTACTTGGAAAAAAAATCATAGGATTTGATTTTCAAAACCCTAAATTAGGGCTATGAAGGTAAGCTAGTATTATAATCTTGGTTATTTTATTTTATCATAGAGAAAAAAGGGAGATAGGAAAATCAGTCAAGTAACATTTTTAAAATGCCTATTATGTGACAGATAGCATAGAGCACCGGGCTCAGTTCAAATCTGACCTCTGACATTAACTAGCTGTGTGACCCTAGGCAAGTAATTTAACCCTGTTTTCCTCAGTTTCTTCATCTGGAAAATGATCTGTAAAAGGAAGTATCAAACCACTCTTTGCCAAGTATCTTTGCCAAGAAAATCTCAAATGGGATATGAAGATCCAGACATGACTAAAAAATGACTGAATGACAACAACAAAAATTTGCCAGGCACCATGCTAAAGGCAAAAGATAGTCTACTCTGAAGCCACTTCACAGTCTAATGAAGGAGACAAGGAAACAACTAGATAGAAACAAGACATATACAGGTTAAAAGAGAAATAATTGTCAGCCAGCAAGCTATTACTGTGTGCTAGGCACTGCACTAAAGTGCGTATTGACATAGCTTTTAATGCTGATGTCAGATCACATTCCCTTTTTACCCATTTAGGAAAAAGTTATAGGAAATGTTCCTATAGTGAAACAGACCCACTAAGCGTTCCAGAATTAATCATATTCATGGATACTCATTCATAGGCATAAACTTAGAGCTGGAAGGGACTTTGTAAGCCATGGAGTCCAACTCTCTAATTTTACAAACAAGGCTAATACCTTTCCCTCCTCTCTAACTCCTGTTGAATTTCTGTGCTCTCATTGCATCTCAAGATCTCTTCCAATTCTCCTAGAAACTTTCTCTCATAAACAGCCATGGTTGCCATGGTGAGCCACTTAACCAATTCTTTTGATGACATCCTTTGCCACATCATCCTACCATCATTCCCAATCTCGAGTAACACTCAAGGCCACCTTTTTGTTTCCCCAGACATTCATTGGAAGGGGCAGATGAGAACAATTTGTTCCAGGACCATGAAGGCAGCTGAAGCAGGTGCAGTGTAGCACTTAGAGCCTGGTCAGACATCAAAGATGCCAAGGTCATTCACTGCATCATGAGCCATTACCGGTCTTGCCGATTTCTTTTTCCACTGGACTTCAATGACTTTAGAAGAGAGAGTGAGGCTGATGACTTTGTGCAAGTCTGCCTCACTTCTATCCAATTCATGAACAAGTCAAGGCATCACCCTGAAATGTCACTGGTTCTCTTCGAAAATGAAGAACGAACAACAAACAAGAACTCCTAGAAAACCATCTTTCCATGTTTGTTGACAATGACAACAGCACCTGCACATTGGAGATAGATCCATTCATGGACTTGTCATTTCAATTTGAGAGCAACATTGCCAGTAATCTGAATGGAACACTTATGGTTGCTCCATTTGAAACAACTTAAAAGTGTAGATTTGTGCTCGTGAGCAGGTTTGGGATGGGGTGGAAAAACTCTGAACTTAAGAATCAGGAAATAGGGGTTTAAGTCCAAGTTCAGTCACTTACAAACTCCATGTTCTTTGGTAAATAAATTCTCAGCCTCAATTTCTTCATCTGAAAAATAAGGGAAATAATATGCTCATGCCCTACTTATAGGGTGGTTGTGAAGAAAGCATTTTGTCAGCTATATGATATGATCCAGGTGTAAGCTGTTATTGCATTAAGGACCAAAATGATCTTCCAAGTGTCTTTTCTATTTTCATAAGCAATTCTCTAAGAGAATGATCTGGCTTTAGACATAGGATTAAAATCTGGTTGAAAACCCATTTTTATAGGATTTACATTAATATTTCTATAAACATGAGAGGCACTATAGCATAATAGATAGAGATAACCTTAAAGTTAGAAAGACCTGGGTTCAAGCCTGCCTCTGACACATGCTAGCTATATGACTCTGGATAAATCACTTTACTTTTCTTTGCTTCCTGGGCAACCCTCTTAGATAGTGATGGACAAACTTTTTAAAGAGGGGGCCAAAGAAAAGGAAATGCTCATCTGTCAGTCTGTTTCTAAGGCAACTCTTTCAAAGTTTCATTGTATTGTATCCTACTCATTGTATTCCTTAGATTAGGAATAATGTCCCATAGCAGCAGCCAGATAGAACATTTCAGGGGCCACATCTGGCCAGCAGGCCGTAGTTTACCCATCACTGCTCTAAGACTCTTATTTGCAGAAAAGGTGCCAATTAGTAATAGAGGGAATATCCTCAGCTGAGATTTTTCTATATCAATGTAAACACAGGACTAGTACCTACACCCTATAAATATTAGTTTTCTGTTTATATAAATACTAATATTCTATAGAATGTGACTATAGATCTGTGTTGAAATTAAGTCTCCATAGACCCACACTCAGGTTTAGGGATTTGAATGTTTAACAATGAATAAATATAGAAAATTTTATTTAATTATGAAGACTAAAATTAGGTGTCTAGGCAGGGAGGATACCCATTGTACATTCCTAAAAGTCTCAAAACTCACCATGGGAAAATAAAATATTTGTACTCTAAAAGCCAAAGAAATAAAATTGTTAGTAACATGGCTTTCATTTCATTAGGTCAAATGCAGATATTATCTCTCTCCTGGGGCTCTTTTTATAATCACTTTGAAACAAAGAATCCCAGCATGTGAAAAATTATTATTCACTTGACAGTTTTAACAGAGGCAATCCCACAAGTGAAGAAATAGGACCCTAGGGTCAATTATTCCTTGATTGAGCTACTGTAACCAACTCATTGTTGGGTTACAGAACAACAAAAAATATTTCCTTTCAAGTTTTGGTCCAGAATCTTGGCATAGAGAGTGCCAGCTGTGTTTAGCCTTCCAGTTGAAGGAGTCAGGTGAATGAATGAATGAACAAATAAAGCAGTTGTTAAACACTTTGCTAAGTACTAGGGATACAAATAGAAGAGTAAGACATCCTCTGCTCTCAAGGAACCCCCATTTTAATAAGGAAGACAACACTCATGGAAAGTTTCAGTTGCAAGTTAGATGGAAAAGTCCCATAGTCCTTAGGCTGCAGTGGCAAAGTAGATAGTAATGCTTCTTTAATGTTATTATTTAATGTCATTATTCTCAAGGCTCTTGTGTTCAGAATTCTTGGTAATCCCCATTAGCGTCTTAGGGGAGATGGTGGTCAATGTATTGGGGTGGTTTAACTTGTCTGGCACAAATTGCCCCTTGTGTTTCCCTCAGGATAGTCTTTTGCTTTAGCTAGGTTAGCTTGCCTTCCCTATGTGTAGCAGTTTATTAGCCAATGGTGGAAATGTCTGGCTTCTCTAAATAAAGGCCAGGAGGACTGGATTGGAAGCAGGAATGCAGGTCTTGGGGGAGGGGTGTGCTGTTATCCCCAAAATTCCTGAATTGATCTGTTTGTTGGTGACATTTGGTGAGTAGTCATTGCCAGTGGTTCCAAGAAAGGTGAGTGTTCTCTCGGTAATGATTTCTTCTCTCATTGATGACTCTGGGGCTTTGGCTTAAAGCAAGTTTGGTAGTTTGCAGGGCACTGCTGTAGATAAATCAAAGGAGAAGTCTTTGCAGAGTCGCCTGGATGGATATTTGCTTCTTACATAGTCTAACATGGAGTATGTGTGTTGATTTGGTCATACTTAAATTGGATGAGACATTTACCTCACAGGTCTATAGGATAAATCGAATTGTGTAGTAGGAAGTATTTGATTAAGAGATGAAATAAAGACTTGGGTTCAAATATCAGCTCTGCTACTTGCCTCTTGTGTGTTCTTGGGAAAGTCACTTTGCTTGGCCTCCATTTCCTCTATTATAAAATGACAGATTCAGACTAAACAATCTCTAAAATACCTTCTAGCTCAATTAACCTACAAAAATACATGCAGTAACAAATAGATAGATGACTTCTTTGATGTAAGCTCATATACTATATATATATACTATATGTTAGATGATAAAGAAATAGAGGGAGATGGATAACTCTGGTTTTATATATATATGTTTATATAATACATACTTCATAAAATATGCATATGCATATACTATATATTAGATAAATGACAGACAAAGAAACAAATAAAGAGGTAGAGATGAAATATGGATATAGAAAAATATATGATAGAGAAAGAAAGATAGATGAGAAAGACATATGATAGATAAAGAAAGCTACATGGATAGAGAGATAAATAAGTTGATAGCTAATTATATAGAATGATAGATGAGTAGATAGATAATTAGGTGGATAGAGAATCAGACAGACAGGTAGATGGATAGATAGAGAGAGAGAGAGATAGATGGATAGATGGATGGATGGATAGATACAGAGATGCAGAGATAGACAGGCAGATAGATACAGAGATACAGAGATAGATAGGTGGATGGATGGATAGATGAATGGATGGATAGATACAGAGATGCAGAGATAGATAGACAGGCAGATAGATAGATATAGAGATACAGAGATACAGAGAATGACAGATAGATGGATAGATAGATAGATAGATAGATAGATAGATAGATAGATAGATAGATAAATCGATGGATGGATAGATGGATGGATGGATAGATACAGAGATGCAAAGATAGATATACAGGCAGATAGATATAGAGACACAGAGATACAGAGATTGACAGACAGGTAAATAGGCAGATAGGCAGATAGATAGATAGATAGATAGATAGATAGATAGATAGATAGATAGATAGATAGATGGATAGATAGACAGATAGGCAGACAGGCAGATAGACAGGCAGATAGATAGAAACATAATACATACATACATACATATATACATATAGACGGAGAGAGATACAGAGATAGATACAGAAACAGATATACACAGACAGATAGACAGACAAATAGTCTTCTAGAGAAAGCAAGCTCTTTGTGAGCAGTGTCTATTTCATTTTTGCCTTCTGTTTTCACTGCACTTAGCATAGTTCTTGGCATGGAGTAGCCATTTAATAAACACTTATTGAATGATTTGAATATTTTGTGGATACTGATGTGATTATTAAGGCAGTTAGATGACTCAGCAGATAGAACACTGGGCCTGGAGTAAGGTAAGACCTAACTTCAAATCCAGCCACAGAAACTTACTAGCTATGTGACTCTGGGCAAATCATTTAACCTGTTTGCCTTAATCTTTTAGTGAAGGAAATGGTAAACTACTCCAGTATCTTTGCCAAGAAAACATCATCAACAGTATAGTCCACAGGGTCATAATGAGTCAGACACAATTGAATAACTGAACAACAATAACAAGCAATGCAATAATTGGTAGATGGTATCCTTCATTCTCCTTCCCTGACTGAGCCACTTCCTTTTTCAATTATATATGAAAATTTCTTCTTTATTGGCAAGCTGTATTTTTTAATCTGTCAAAAATAGTACCAATGAATTAGACAAAACAAAACAAAAAAGAAAAGCCTCTGTTTCTTGCTTTGTTATTTCACTTTTGAACCTTTCTATGTGGTTAGATGTATGACCAAATGTAGGTAAGCTAGGTAGCAGCAATGATGTAACTTGCATAGGTATGAAGTAAGGGATGCTCTTAAATATTATTTTTAGAATAGGTGTTCCAATTTTCTTTTTAACATGTTTTTTAACATTTAATAATATTTATTTTTTAGAAAAGTTGACATGGTTACATGATTCATGCTCTTACTTTCTCCTTCACCCCCTGACCTTCCCCCCATCCCATAGCTGATGTGCATTTCCACTGTTTTTTTAAAATGTTTTTGATGAACTTTTGTTTTTATATCATCGTTTATATCTTCCTTTGCTCCCAGAGAACTATCATTTACAATGAAGCATAAAAGAAAAGTTTTTTTTAGTTTAATTGAACTAAAAATATATCAACTGAGTCCAACATTATATAGGGTGTTCCAAATAAAAGTGTAGTTTTTAGCTTTAATAGTTTAAAGCTTAAAAAATTGTAAAAGCTTAAAACTTAACAAAGACTTTGGGGACATGCTGTATATATAATATTCCACATTTATGGTCTACCATTTCCACAAAGAAGAGTATGAGGTATAAAGGCTTGTATTTTTGGTTCTAGGAAATTCCACTTTTCAGAAATATGTATTTATTATTATTTTTAAACCCTTACCTTCTGTGTTAGAATTAATGGAAGGATCAGTTCCAAGGTAGAAGGGCAGTAAGGGCTAGGCATTTGGGGTTAAAGTGACTTCCCCAGGGTCACACAGGTAAGAAGTGCCTAAGGCCAAATTTGATTTCAGGACTTCTTATCTCCAGGCCTGGCTCTCTGAGCCACATATTTTCCCCAGATATTTATGTTTTGATAAGTCATATAATATACATTAGAGTGAAGGCCCAAAGTCTCTGACATGCACTAAGTACTCAATGGGTATGATTTTCAATGTTCAAGCAGAGAGAGACACAATTTTCAAAGTTAGTGCCATAGATAGCCAAATGACTTGTTCTGGCTCCACAGAGAGTAGTTTAAATCAGTGATGGGCAAACTTTTTAAAGAGGGGGCCAAAGGAAAGGAAATGTTCATCTGTCAGTCTGTTTCTAAGGCAACTATTTTGAAGTTTCATTGTATTGTCCAGTGACTCCCAAAGGGGGCACCACTGCCCCCTGGTGGGTGCTGCAGGCGGTGATGGCCGCAGGTTCATTTATCTTTTCTATTAATTGCTATTAAAATTTAAAAAATTAATTTCCAGGATGCTAAGTAATATTTTTTCTGGAAAGGAGGCGGAAGGCCAAAGTATCCTACTCATTGTATTCATCAGATTAGGAATAATGTTATGTGGCTGGATAGAACATTTCAAGGGGCCACATCTGGCTGGCAGGCTGTAGTTTGCCCATCACTGGTTTAAATGACACATAGCAAAATATAAGGATTATCTGAGGAAAGAGATTTCATGTTGAACATTTTCATTTCATCTTTGAACATTTGAGAGTGACAGGTACTTTTAAAATTCTAAGCAAATTTTTGTTTCCTTCAATAGTGGAACTGTATTATTCCTTTAGACTTGGAACTGTGAAGATCTTGGCTAAAATTCCTTTTCTGGCACTTACTAGCAAGGTCACATAAGGAGTGTAGGGAAAGTCACTTTAACTTTTTGAGCCTTTGCTTCTCAATCTAAGAAAAGTTTGATGATATCTCTAGTTCCTGCTTCACCAGATTGTTGTGAGACTAAATGCAATAATGTGGATAAAACAGTTCACAAACTTCGAAGTGTTATATAAATTCCATTTATTATTACTATTCTTTCCTTTCATCCATTATTTGGAGATCAGAAGCAGGGATAGATGATATTTAGGTATTGGTGGATATCTATCTATCTATCTATCTATCTATCTATCTATCTATCTATCTAATCACCTCTCTCTCTCCTCTCTCTCTCTCCATCTTTGTCTCTCTCTCTCTCTCTTTTCCTATCATCCCGCCTCCCTCCCTCTATCATTTATCAGAGTTTTAATCCCTGGAACTTCTTTAGTGTTGAATCTACCCATTGATGGGAAAGCTTAGGTATGGACTTCCTGGAACCATTTCCATTTTCTCTCTATTTAATTACTTCTCCCCTGATTTCCTTTTCTTTGCTCATCTACTCTCATATTCTACTCAGTGTTTTCATATCCCACAACAAATAGATTCTCCTCTAAGTTTTTAGTTCAGAATCTTGGCACATTGTATACTAGCTATATTCAGTCCTCCAGATGAAATAATTGAATGGCTTAAAGAAGAAGTTATTTTAGAGGTGAGTGGAAGACTGGCACCATCTACTTCCTACTCTGTGTAATCACTTTGCCTGATCCACCTTGGATCAGTCGTATTGGATTGTATTTATGATATTGCCACACAGTGGCACTGTTGTCCCTGAAAGACAAGAGCTTTCTATTGCCAGCTGACTGATTTGAGGCTGGTGGAAAAATTTCCAGAATCTAGGATGGCTTATTGATTTTGCATTTCTTTTAAATCATTGGAACTGTGAACACTATTCAACTTCTTAGCCATAGAGATATCGATCCAAAATCTGTTAGAGTCAAGTCACAGGATTTTCTAGAGGTGAGTGATAAGAATGGGGAGGATGGGCATAATAAGTTTCTTATGAAGGCTCTTTGTAGTTTAAAGGTGTTACTGACCTTTCAGCGTTACTAGAGAAAATTAACCTATTTATTGCTGAAACCCACCTTTTATTGAGAGGTGAGGCAAAAAGAGGGTAGGGCATGATGCATTCTTTCCCTATTGAAATCTTACCCATCCTTTAATGACAGACACAAGTGTCCTCTCTTCCATGAAGCCTTTTGTGTATCTCATGTTTATAAGGATTTTTCTCCCTTTGAACTTATATAATACTCTGCTTTGCATCTTTCTTGGGAAAATAGTACACCAGATTGTATACAATAACAGCAATATTGGGTCATGATTATCTGTGAAAAGTTGGCTGCTCTCAGCAATGCAATGATCTGGGACAAACCTGAAAGACTCATGATGGGGAATGCTAGCCACCTCCAGAGAAAGAAGTCCTCTTTCACATCAGTATATTTTTGGTTTTATTTGGGGTTTTTGGCTATGTATGCCTTTGCTCTTACAACAACAATCAATACGGAAGTGTGCTTTGCTTGACAATTTAAAAAAAAGGAAGAAAACAATAGACCAGGCTCATTTTTGGCTGGTCTGTAAGTTCAGGATCCCAAGAAGAATGAAATGAAATATATCTAACATTTTACACAAAAGGTTTATGTAGCAGTAGTATAGAGATAGAGCAAATATATAAGATTTATTCAGTTGGGCTTCTGAATTTGATTTGTTGGCATAACTTGTAAGAGACATTGTGAAAAGTTTCCTACTCATACACTTTGCTTTCAAATTTATCAACGATTTCAATTATGGTTGGTTCTCTTGGACCAATTAAGTTTCAAGGACAGCATCATTGCCTTTTTTATTTAATCTTTACCAAGGCAGAAGAGGGGTAAGGGCTAGGCAATTGGGGTTGAGCAACTTGCTCAGAGAAATGTCTGAGGGCAGATTTGAACTCAGGACTTTCCATCTCTAGGTCTGACTCTATCCACTAAGCCATCTAGCTGCCTCTAACAAAGCCTTAAAAAAAACACAAATTAAATTAGTTTATATGGCAATGTCCTCAGTAAATGTTGATCCTATCATTCCATCCTAAAGGTCTTCCAGAGAATATTCTGCTACTTAAATGACCCTATGGCTGATAACCCTGGCTTTAGGGAAATGAGAAATCTGACTTGGACAAAATAAAAACAAAAACAGAAGTTCACCCTTCCCTCCATCCCTGACCCCCACTGACCCCTCTTCCCCCCCAAAAAAGACAAGAAGCAATGCAATTGATTGCTGAAGAAATGTTTGAAGAGAGTGAGTGTCGCTGCCCTTTTCCCAAATACTGCTTAGGGCACTGCCACTGTGATAGCCACTGCCAGTGACCATAGGCCAGGGTGTCACTGCCCCTGATTGGTCTACCACACTGATAGCCATATAGAATAACTCACACAATTCAATCAAGCCATTAATCAATAAGTATTTATTAAGCACCTACTATGTGTCAGGCATTGTACTCATCCCAGGGGATACAAAAAAGAAGCAAAAAACAGTAGCTATCTGGACACACATCTTCCTGAGTTCAAATCTGACCTCAGACACTTACTAGCTGCATGACCCTAGGCAAGTAACTTATCCCGTTTGCCTTAGTTTCTTCGTCTGTAAAATGAACTGGAGAAGGAAATAGCAAACCATTCTAGTAACTATGGTCACTAAGAATCAGATACAACTGGACAACAACAGCAACCACAACAATAAAAAATTTATAATCTGTAACAACTCTAAGGGTTCTCACCAAGGCTTAGATCCTCCTCTCCTTGGTGGTCAAATGTGAGGAATTTTGAGGAAAAACTAGCCTCAACAACATGGGAGAGACTCACTAGATATTACTCCTGCAATATTTCTATGCATTTTTTTTGCTTAAACTAAAAACTTCTTTAATTGATACCTTTTGAAACCAATATTGGTCCTTTTTAAGTTGACTATTTTCATTATATTTGTAACCTGCATGTGATCCTGGGGATCTAGATAGACTAACTTATGAGTCATCCACTGAGCCAATGACATAATGGCCATGTTCATAAGACTTGATACTCTCCTTTTGGTGGAACTTCCCTACAAGGTCCCTCCCTTTGGATGTATGGCTTGTTCTTTCTAAGCATTTTACTCCCACTCTCTTTAGGTTTTTGTGACTTGTTCATCAAGCAGCCTGGATACAAAAATTAAAAAGTAAAAGTTCTAATTTTGATTCTTTGTTGGCAGCTGTTTTCATCAGCTTACAATTTTATTTCTAGAATAATATGGATTTCAAATTCATGATTGGACAATAATAACTGCACAGGAATCAGTGTTGCACATCTTGTACAGTCTAATAGCCATCTCTCCTCATTGCCTGACTATTCTAAATTAGCTATGAGCCTCCAGGCTATCTTGAGCTGACCACATAGCCTCTTAGGGATTGGCTCTTTATAGAAACTAGCAACCTACCTTCCCTTACTTTCTTATCTCAAAATCTGAATAATAAGCAAATTATGGAGATCATCTCCAATTATATTGGCCAAAATCTTTATCATATTTAAAAAACTTAAAACAAATAATAAGCTAGGAATAAAAAAACCATAAATGTTTCTCAATAGCTTGGTTGACTTCTGAAGTCTCCAAAGTTAAATAGAAACAGGGCTAGCTTTCTCTCTCTGTGGAAGGGATAAGGGAAAGTAAGGCACTGTGGCTTGCGGATCCTCACTTGTTTGTAGTTACATTGTGTTCTGCCCACTTGGAATCTCCACTTGTCTGCCATGCCTCATATTGCTTTTCTCAGTAGCCATAGATGGTGATCCACCCCATCTCCTTTCCAATCCCACATGGTATCCCCTATTTTTTGTCCTTATCATATTTGCCTATTTGACAAGTGTGTAACGTAAAAGTTATCATTTTTATTCATATTATTAGTGACATGGAGCACTTTTTAAAATGATGGTCTACAAATGGTCTTTGGAAAATAGTTTGTTTATGGAAAAGAACATGACATTTGTAAGCTATTTCTTAATCAAAAAGTGTTAAGAAATAGCTTACAAATGTCATCAATTCATAAACAATAAATAAATAAATAAATCTTATAAATTATGTCAGTTTCCTATGTATCTTGGACAAGAGACTTATACTCAAGATATATGATGCACTACTTTCTTCTCCCATCAACAGTTTCTTTGTTTTTACTCTTGTTATCTTGCTTTTGTTTATGAAAACACTTTTTAGTTTTATATAGACACAAGTGTCACATACACAAAAAAACACTGAATAGAGAATAACCAGGAGGAAAAGATGGATAATAGCATCAAATGCTTCAAAGAAGTCAAGAAGAATGAGAAAAGATGAGAAGGTCAAGAGAGTGGGCCCTTATAAGATCTTTGGTAATTTTGTAGATGGCAGTTTTCCCTTGTTTTATAGGGTGAGAAGCCATATAGCAGAGGATTTAGAAGAAATTGGGGGAGAGGAATTGGAAACATCCAATTTTTTTAAGATTTCAGTTGAAATTCTTGACCTTGTGTCCCTCCAAATGAATTGTTATTCATATTATTTTGTCTGGTTTAGAAAGTTTTGTACTTATATAATAGTGTGTATCATTAGCTATTTATTTCTTTTCTCCCATTTGACTGTAAGTTCCATGAACACAGGAATTATTTCTTATTTAAACATTGAACCTCTTCCAGTGCTTTCTGTACAGTATGGGCTTGATAAAGGTTTGCTGAATGAGTGAATGAATGAGTCATGACATCATGGGATGAATGAGTATATGACTGTTAGAACAAAAAAGATAAGTTGTAAGAAGATAGGAGGAAGATGAGGCAGTGATAAGTGAATAGAATAGGAATAACATTATTTAGTTATATAAATAGTTGCAGGTTAATAAAATTCTACTATAACAATAATAACTAAATGATATATAGCACCTTGTTGCAAAGCACTGAACAACATTGACTCATCTGATCTTGACTGTTTCTTGAGATAAGATACCAAGTTCCTATTCTATAGGATTCTTATCTCCATCCTAGATAATAGAAAGGGGCAGCTAGGTGGTGAAGACCTGAAGTCAAAAAGACTCCTCTTCCTGAGTTCAGATCTCCAGCCTCAAATATGTACTACCCTTGTGACCCTGGGCAAGTCAGTTAACCCTGCTTGCCTCAGTTCCTCATCTAGAAAATGAGCTGGGGAAGGGAAATGGCAAACCAATCCAGTATCTTTGCCAAGAAAACCCCAAAGAGGGTCACAAAGACAATGAATGAACAAGACACTCTAAAAGATAATTAGATGTAGGTTACATTCAGGATTTCTAGAAATCATGGGGCAGAAAAATATAGACCATATTCATTTTAGTATAATTCATTAGAAGTACGGAATCACATTCTTTCCAAAGATCTAGTCCAGGACTGCCATTATTTCTAGGACCTTACATTTAGCATAGTTGATCTGTTGTTGATTCATATATTGGTATGTGTGCTCTGATTCACAGAGATTCATCAATTTACAACTTGGCAGAATTTTGCTTCCAACACCTTTACCTTACTCATCCTCACTTTGTCTATGATTATCATTATAATCCCCTAAGGAGCTATTGACCTTCTTTTAAAACAAAGAAAAACAACAGTGGGCATCTCGATATTTATTTTGATAAATATCCTTTTTCTAGCCTCCATTGCTGGTGTGGTTTTGGGCAGTCAAAGATAACATCAGCTCTGTGGACTGCCATATCTCACTTCTGCCATTTATTTACTGTGTGACTGTGGGCAAGTCCATTAATTTTTATGGCCTATAGTTTCTTCACCTGCAAAATGAAGGCATTGGGACCTTTGTCTGGTTACTTCTAGTATTAGATCTCTGACTCTCTGATGAATCTTGAATTTTGAATTCTCTAAAACCCTCAGATCTTAAAAAAAATAAACTCCTTTCTAAACATTTCTCCCCTCTCCTGCAAAGTTGAGCTTTTTATATTGTCTTTAAAGACCTTATTATTGATTGGCCTTATCCCTAATCACAGCTAAATTTTTTTTTGCTGCATTTCACCTGTGACTTTGCTTGTGACTTTCAGCTAGTGACTTTTCTTCATCAGTTGAGATTCAGGGATGGAAGAAAAAAAATGAAAAAAAAAATGAAGGGAGGTGAAAAGAAATAATTTCAGTACATAATATACTGATTTTGAGCTATTTCAAAAGTAGGATGCTTTGAAGACTTACTATCTCAACCTCAGATCTTTGTTCTAGATGGGCCACTCACTGATCCTTTAGCAGCTTTATCACAATGGTGACTTCTTGTCATTGGACTCTGCTTTCCTCAAATTACGACTGAATTATCTACAGAAAACACATTTCATTCCTGGTCTAATTCCTTCTCAATTTCCCATGACCTCTGGGGAAATCCTACCCCTCTGCTTCTAAGTTAGTGGTTTAAAAGTTTCCTTCAAAATTAGGTACCAGCATCAATAGGTGATGTTATGTCCTCCAAAGACTCCAGGCTCAGCAAAATAGGCCAAGTGGTCTGTGCCCATGGGTCCAACTTGGCATCCTTTTGCAGTGTAGCTAAAGTGATTGAGAAGAGAGGAAGTGGGGGTCAGGTGAGGTAGAGAGATTGTAGGAAAGGCACTGGAAATGTAGATCTGAGGATTCCAAGCTGGGATATGCTGGTAAATGTTTAACAATACGTTATGGGGGTGGGAATGAAAGGCAGACTGAACTACACACTTTTAAGCTTAGTCTGCATTATTTGCATTTTCCCATCACAAAAGAGATCAAGCCTCCTGCCTCAGTTTCTTCATTTGTTGTTCAGTCATTTAATCATGCTTTAAACTTTGTGACCCCGTGGACAATGGCAAGCCAGACTCATCTATCCTCTATTATCTCAAAGTCTGTCTAAGCTCATATTTGTTGTTTCCATACTACTATCTATCCATTTCATCCTTTATTATTATTTTTTGCCTTCAATCTTTCTCAACATTGAGGTCTTCTCCAATGAGTCCAATTTTCTCATTATATGGCCACAGTATTGAAGCTTCGGCTTCAGTATTTGACCTTCCAGCAAATAATCACCTATAAAAATGGGGATAATAATAATAGCACCTCCCTCCCAGGGTTACTGAGAAGATCAAATGAGATAATAATTGTAAAGTACTTATAACAGTTCCTAGGCACATGTAAGCACAATATAAATGTTAACTATCATCATTATGATCATTAGATAATGTTTGTAAAGCAATTCTGAAATCTTAAAGCACTAGATATATGTCAGATATTATTATATCCTCATTTGTAAAATGAGAGGGTTGAATCTCTGAGGTCTTTATGAACTCTAACTTTCTGCGGTTCTAGTGGGATACTAGGGCCATGAAAGTACTTAGTCAACCACTGACTAGATTCTTAGAAAAGAGTCATAATTAATAGTCAAATACTCTTTGGAGCAGGTCCAATAACCCAAATGGGCCACCTGAGACCTTTGTTGTTTGTTTGCCTCTGTGTAGAGTATCATCATTTCTTAATCCTGGGGCCATTTCAATTCAATTAAAACACATTAAAATGTTCAAAATAGAAAGCCCATTCCTTTGACTACTAGCCTTTTAGTTCTCGAGCTCAAGACTTAGTGCTATTTTCTTCCTAGAGTAGATAGTGTCTGGATCATGGAGACTTAAAGAGAAAAAGAAGCATGGCCTTCTTCTCCTTATATTAGACTTAGAGACAAGGTAAGTAGGTAGAAAAAGATGAGAAGGGATTTCTTTGCTCTCTAATTAGGGACTACTTTTATAGGAAGAAATCTTGAGCTAAATATGAGCCAGGGTTCAGTTGGAATAATAATGCAACTGAAGCCTAAAAAATAATGATATGTTAGATTCCAGATTGTGCTTAAGATAGGGGGGTCCAAAAAGTGTCAGTGTAGTTTTAAGCTTTAATAGCTTAAATAGTGTCAGTGCAATTTAAGTTCTATATTAGGGAGCTTATTTTAGGGTTTCTCTCTCTCTCTCTCTCTCTCTCTCTCTCTCTCTCTCTCTCTCTCTCTCTCTCTTTCTTTCTACTTGGTAGAGAGATAGGAAGAGAAAGAGATGGAAAGATAGACATAGAGACACAGAGACACAGAGACTGAGCATTTGTAACTATGTGCCAGGCACTGTGCTAAATACCAAGGATCCATATACAATTAAGATAGTCCTTGCCTTTAGGAAATTTACTCCCTTCTCATCCCTCCAAGATGGCATGGGGAAGACACTACCAGGAAGTGTCTCACCCATTAGATACCAGGGAAGCTAGGGATGGAGCCAAGTTCTCTGAGGGGTGGGAAGTGAGGATGGTGGAATTTTAAGATGGCTTCTCCTTTGCACACTTTCCCCCATATTCTTGCCTTTGCCCAGGCTATACTCTTGCCCATGCCTTGAATGAACTCAGTCCTTCCAATACCTCCTGGAATCTCTACCTTTTCATCAAGCTTCAGTGAATGGGCCAACCCCATGGGAAGCTGGTCCTTCAAACTGTTAGTGTTCTCTCCTTTCTCAAACTATCAAATATATGCTCTTTTGACATGCTATATCTCTTCAATAGAAGGTGAACTCTTTGGAGTTAAATCTGATTTTGCCTTTTTGTGTTCAATGGCTTCCACATTCTTTCGGAATGAATCAGAGTGGATCATAGAAAACATGGTGTTCCTATCATAAATCACTGGTCTTAAAAAAAATAAAACTACTAAATAAAAAATATATTGACAAAAATAGAATGAAAATTCCATTCCATACTTTATTCAAATATGATATGATTGTAGAGTAAAATCTGTATCAGATTGCTTAATCTCAAGAAGGGGGAGGGTTTGGAGGGAGGGTGGGAATGAGAGGGAGAATTTGGAACTCAAAACTTTTTAAATGATGAATGTTAAAAATTGTTTTTACATGTAATTGGGGGAAAATGAAACATTATTTTAAACAATCAAACATGATATACACATATCTAAATATTCAGAATAGCTAAATAGGCCCTAGGTTGGAGCTGCTCATTTAACAAAACAGTTCACCATAGGTTCCCTTGGTGAGGTAAGTTGCAGTGATGAATTTGAAAGAGATTAAGTCTGAAAAAATTTACAAATGTTTTTTCAGGAAACTATACATTTAATGAACTTTACTTTATTATTTTATTATCTACTAGTAGATAAAGAGTAATTCACATGATTCTAAAAGTCAGGAAACTTAGATTCTTGTTATGCCTCTAGTTCAGACATATGATCCATTTTTTGCATTTTGCCATCTATTTTTGAGAAATGGGAATAATGCCTTTCTCTTCCCATCACTCTCATAATTGGTGGGATTTCTCTGGTTTTTTTCTGAAATGATCACAGACCACTGTTGGTAGCCTGAGAAATCATGGAGATAAGGAGAGGGGTTCAGAAGACTGCAGATGGGAAAATGTTGAGCCAATTTTCTAAAAGGAGAAAACAGATGATTCTAAAAACTACAGAGCAATTAGCTTGATGTCCATCCCCAGCAAAATTCTAGAACAGGTTATTAAACAGATGGTCTCTGAGCATGAAATAAAAGTGATAATCCCTAGAAGCCAGGCTCAGCTGCTGTTCAACAATGGAAGAGGGAGCCTGGTGGAGTACATAGTAAGCATCCTGTCACTAAAATTACAGAATCATAGGATTCTAGAGTTGGAAAGGACTTCGGTGACCATACACAGTCCAACTCACACCTAAAAGAATTCTAATTATAGTAAACTTGACAAATAGTTTTCTACTCTTTGTTGCAAGATTTCCAATAAGGGGTAGCTATGTGGAGCATTGGATAGAATGCCAGGTCTGGAGTCTGGAAGATTCGTCCCCCTCAATTCAAATCTGACCTCAGACACTTACCAGCTGTGTGACACTGAGCAAATCATTTAACTCTTTTTGCCTCAGTTTCCACATTTAGAAAATGAGCTGAGGAAGGAAATGACAAATCACTCCAGTATCTTTGCCAAGAAAACCCCAAATGGGGTCACAACTGAAAAACAACTGAACAACAAGCTTATTTGAATTTTAGATAGCTTTAACCATTAGGCAGTTGTTTCTTTTCTGGCATCAAGCCTAATTGTTTTGTTGTTGTTGTTGCTAACTTTTACTTAATGCCTTGGTTCTGTATATCTCTCCTAGACTGACTTCTCTTGTAGA
Source organism: Gracilinanus agilis (assembly GCF_016433145.1). Lineage (NCBI taxonomy): Eukaryota > Metazoa > Chordata > Mammalia > Didelphimorphia > Didelphidae > Gracilinanus > Gracilinanus agilis. The sequence continues at coordinate 477,649,832 of NC_058131.1, read as the reverse complement.
AGTTTAGTCTACAATATCCCACCTAACCTCTCTCTGAACTCTGAAATATATTTGTCTAAAATCAAGAGTACATGTCAGACTAGCTTTCCTCTATTATGAACTCTAGGAGGGGATGGAAGTGTTTTCCACCATTCAAGATTTCTCTCTTTTCTACTCTAGCAACCAATGACTCCTCAGTAATAAGAATCAGATCAAAAATATGACTTACCTTTTATTGATTTCTCCTAAAGCTTCTATCTGTCCCCTCCCTCTACCCCTGTTCTTTGTGGGGGAGATATTCTGTTGGCTGAAATGGAAATTCTTTAGTCTCTTATGACCCGTGGATTTAAGAGGGATTGTGTCTTAGAAAGACAACATTGCTTTCCTGGCTGAAGGAGATCTCATTAGAGATAGGACATGTCCAGGGATAAGGCCAAGAGAAATTAGTGACACTTCTAAAGCCATAGGAAAAGGGAATATTCATGCTACATGACACACTGGATAGAATGCTGTGCCTAGAGTCAGGAGCTCTAGATTCAAATCAAGCTCCAGATACTTACTACCTATATGACCCGGGGAAAGTCACTTAACCTTGCTTGCCTCAGTTTCCTCATCTGCAAAATGAGCTGGAAAAGGAAATGGCAAACAACTATAATATCTTTAGCAAGAAGACTCCAAATGGGGTCAGGAAAAGTTGGACAGGATTGGAAAATAAACAAATAGTAACATGCACAATGATAAGGCAAAGTAAGAGAAAATCCTTGGTAATCTTCTCAAGAGAAGACAGGGAAGAGTGAATGATCAAGAGAAAGTTTCAGCAGAATAGAGGATGGAGTGGGACACTAAAGGAGACTAGGTATAAAACATTACCATTCCTTCCTGTGGTTCATAATAAAGAAAAGAAAAGATAATTTGACATACAGGATCAAGGTATGGAAGTGGAGGCTGGCATTGAGCTGCCATTGGGAGTTCTATTATAGCTGCCTCTGCCTCTTACCAATAATGGAGAAATCAGAGACTCTAAAGAGAAACAAGGGTGGAGATATTTTCCTGTCTTCTACTTCCTTCTTGAAGGAGAGCAATTTGTTAAATCCAAAGAATATCTGTCCTTTAAAGTTTGTTTACAATTATTGAATTAATTAGTATTGAATGCTGGCTTAGGATAATTTGATTGAACATAGGGCTTCTGATTTATGTGCTTCACAATCTATACAGTTTGCTGTCTTAGTAGACAGGCTAAATCAGGTTGAGAGTTCCCTACAGGGCTCAAACACCTCAGTGAGTAAAGGGGATGTCTACTCCAAGCATGTGAAGACTTTCCCTAGTAGAATGGGCAAATAAGAACAATTTTGTTCCAGTGTCTATGAAGGCAGTTAAAGCAGATGATGTAGAGCACCTAAAGCTTGGTTAAACATCAGAGAAAGCCAAGGTCATCCACTGCATCCCAAGCCATCATTAGTCATCTTTGACTTTTGTCTTGCCACTGGTCTTTGATGACTTGAGAGAGTGAGTGAAGCTGATAACTTTGGTAATTCTGCTTCACTTAAGTCCAATTTATGTGCAAATCAAAAGACATCATCAAAGATACCATTTTCATTCTCTTTGAGTGCAAAAGGACAACATCCAGCCAAACAACCAACTTCACAGCCATGAATGGAAAACTAGAGAGGAGAAGAGTGTTGGAAAGTGTTGAGTTGCCTTACATCAACCCCAATTGGAGCTGTGGATCCTATTGATTTTATATTTCATAAACTTTCCAATGTAGGGGGAAAGAATACATAGAAATCTTTGTTCCCTACTCAAAACACTAATTCGATTAACAGTTGTTGTTTGGTGTATGACATTAGGTAATTTATCAGCTAGCATTATATCCTCCATTTTTTTCTCTCTGTTCATGCTCATATAATCTTTCCTCTCTGGGGTGAAGCCTAGCAAGAGATAGCTGACAAAGGAGAAGATAACACTGGGTAGGGGAAAAGGACAGTGACCAAAAAGTCACTAGTGGCACCCACAATCCAAAGGTGGGGACCAGAGGAGAAAGAGTAAAAATCCTCATGAAGTTTTCACATGAATACTTTGGTAAATACGGGATCTTTATTTCTGTTTACCTTTTCTTGGAAGTGAGTATAAGCCTTGTAGTGAATAGTTGAGTCAAAAGGTAGAACTTTTTCTTACATAATTCTAAATTGTTTTCCAAAGAACTGGAAGGGTTCATAGCACTGCAAGACTATGTTAGTGTAACTGTTTGTCAATAGGCTTTCCAACACTATTTCTTTTATCTATTCTGCCAATTTTATGGGTTTGAGGTTAAACCTAAGAATTTTTGTAATTTATATTTCTTTTATTCTTAGTAGTTTTAGAGTATTTTTACACATAGATTAAAGAACTTCTTTTGAAAAGTTTATTTATACGAGGTACCATTTATTTAATGAGGAATCACTCTTAGTCTTGTATTAAGCTTATCTAATTTTATTATATTAAATTCCCTAAAAATCAGAGATAACACTTTATATAAGATATTGATGTAAATATTTTCTCCTCACTCTTCAGTTTCTAATGTTACTCTATATTGTCTTTGCTCATGGAAAAACTATTTAAAAACTCAGTGATAACTTTACTTGGACTAAACACCAAAGAGATCAAAGAGAAGAGAAAAGAAGCCATGTACATATAATATTTATAGTACCTTTTCTTGCAGTGGCAAAGAATTAGAAACTGAGGGAGTGACCATCAATTGGGAATGCCTGAACTAGTAATGGATGTGATGAAATACTACTGTGCTATAAGTCTATGTGAGGCCCGCCTATAAGAAATGATGAAGAGTATGACTTCAGAGAAACACAGGAAGATTCATATGAACTAATGCAGAGTAAAATGAGCAAAATGAGAAGAATAATTCATATAATAATGACAATTCATAAAAGAAATTAATTTTGAAAGTGTTAGAAACTCTGATCATTATAATTACCAACTATATTCTGTAATAGCTTTGCAAGTAGCCATCTTATGCAAACTGTTGCAAGATGGGGTTTCAGATTTGGAATTCCCAGAGCAGGCATGAGACAGTGAAAGATCATTAGAGCACCCCTATAAATAGGAAGTCATCCCCAAGCAAACTGACTCAGTTGTGAGTTAGGTGGGTGGTAAAGGGTGGAAGGGGAAAAGCTCTCCAGTCAAACCCAGAAGCTTCACCAAAGACGAGTTAACTGATTCACTTTAGGGTTCAGCTACTTAGGTCAACTGTCATATCCTGCAATTTGCAATACATTTTATCATCATCAACAACAATATTCTACAATATCATCAAGAAATTCATTTCTGAAGATTAACAGCTTTTTATAACCAGCCAGGTTTAGCTTTGTCATCTAGCAGCTGAATTAGGCCAAGATTGCCAAGCCAGCCACAGCGACAGAATCCCGTCCCAGGCTTTTACCCAAAGGGAACTGCCTGGTTATTTATCAACTAGATATTAGTTTAGCGTAACCTCTTAAACCCTCTATCCTCACCCATTTTTCCATAATCCCCATATCATCAAGATATTCCTATACCTATTAATTAAATTAGTTACCTGTGTTATAAACAAAAGGTCCAAAGGAGATGTATAGATGTACAATGATGCTGATGTATCTATCTGTATTCTCCTCAGCTGCAGATGATGGAGGAACACCAACTCCGATCACCCTTGATTGTTGCTGTAATTTATCCCTTTCTCTCTAACAGTTACCCAAGAAGGATCCTCGAGAGGTTAGATAGATGGGTAACCTTTCCAGGTCCAACCTGGGGTTGGATAGATTAGTATTGGGCTATTGGTTTGCCTTGGATGACTTTTAGGATCTGACTGCGTTTGACTCTCTTCCCAAAGGTCATGATATAAAGACCACTCGGGAAGGTACTTGTTGAACTCTCTTTATCTATAACCAGGGAAAGGATAACAAGGACAAGGATTGGGTATTGGAGACCCTATTGATCTATTATCTATAAACTAGTTGACAGTCAGGACTGGAGGCTATTGATCAAGTGGAAGCTGGAGATTTGCTCACTCCACTCCCTCTGGCCAGACCTGGCCACAGCCAAGGCAGAGAATAGGGAAGCTATTGATGCAGCTGTATTGATGATCTTATTCTCTCAGCTTTCTCACTATCAGTGTTGGTGATGCATTAGCTCTCACAGTCTATCAGGAAAGAGCTTCAGAGTTATTCCAACCCTCTTCTTCATAGACCTCCCTACCACTCTTCAACCACCTACTCAGAGATTTCCAAGTCCAGAGACTCCTGTCCAGAGACCGACAGAGATAGCCCCTCAAAGTGGCTGTCAGGGGTATTTATACTGTGGGGCCAACCAACGTTTGCTCTTGGCTCAGGCACCTGGGAACATTCCGAGTCTTCCAACTGCCTTCCCTGTCATTCAACATGGCATCCATCTCTTCCCAGATTATGAATATAACACCTGTCGAGATCTGCTTACTGGCCTAGTCTTTCACCTTCAAGAATATTCTTGCTGTCAAGCCTGACAGTTGGGATTAATTCTCTGGTTGGGAGGATTATACAGGCTAATCACCAACTTTTGCCTGTGGTTAATTTCTGATCAATCCAAGATCATCAGTACTATTTGCAGTCAGATCAGTATAACCAATATAACATCAAGAAGATACAGAGTTGGGGGCAGCTGGGTAGCTCAGTGGATTGAGAGCCAGGCCTAGAGATGGGAGGTCCTAGGTTCAAATCCGGCCTCAGACACTTCCCAGTTGTGTGACCCTGGGCAAGTCACTTGACCCCCATTGCCTACCCTTACTACTCTTCCACCTATAAGTCAATACATAGAAGTTAAGGGTTTAAAAAAAAGATAGGGGCAGCTGGGTAGCTCAGTGGATTGAGAGCCAGGCTTAGAGATGGGAGGTCCTAGGTTCAAACCCGGCCTCAGCCACTTCCCAGCTGTGTGACCTTGGGCAAGTCACTTGACCCCCATTGCCCACCCTTACCAATCTTCCACCTATGAGACAATACACCGAAGTACAAGGGTTTTAAAAAAAAAAGATAAAAAAAGAAGAAGATACAGAGTTATATATCTTCAAGGTTTTGGCCTATTTTTAGTTAAGAATTCTCTCAGGGGCTGCCTTCTGACCCTCTCCAGAGGGATAATGCTGTCCAGTTGCTGAACAGAGAGCAGTCTGTGATTATAATCCCTACAATTCTATGTAAGGAGATAAAGTATTCCCAACATGGGAGAAAGTATTGTGTATTAGAGAGCTAGCCTCTCCCAGGGAAGTAGCTAAGATCAACAGATGATATATTTTAGAAGGAAAAGAAAAGAAGGTCCAGGGCAGAGCCTTGGAGGACACTCATGGTTAGGGTATGGAAGGATGATGGATCAGCAAAGGAGTACTCAGATAAGCCAGATGTCCACTTACCAAATTAATATTTCCCTTCTGCATCTTTTGCCCTAAATATGCACCTGTGCCCCCATGGTCATTAGTTTCCTGCTTAATACTTTTTTAGGTTCCTCATTGCAGTATCATTTACATCCACGTCAATCACCAGAAATAGGGAATAATCATTTAAAAGTGACAGCAGAGACTGGTTGACTATCCACACTATCAAGGATACTGCCAAAAGGATTTCTATATTGGGGGAAGTAGTACTAGATGATTTGGTCAACTCTACTTCTTGATTCTGTGATTTTATGCATATAATTTACCTTGTTGTCTAGTCATTTTTTGGTCACTCCTGACTCTTTGTGATGCCGTTTAGTGTTTTCCTGGCAAAGATTCTAGACTGGTTTGCCATTTCCTTCTCCAGGTTATTTGACAGATGAAGGTTAAGTGACTTGGCCAGGGTCACATAGGTAGTAAGTGTCTCAGGTTGGATTTTAAACTCAGGAAGGTGAGTCTTCTTGACTCCAGGCTTTATTCACCATGCCATCTAAATGATCTATTCTTGTATAATTCTTAATAAACTGCAATGTCTTCTTTCATTTTGTTTTGCCTCCCTATCCAGATTGTCACTATATCAACAGATTTTTGAGGATGGTGATGATGATGTTATTTAAAACAGTAACAATAACCCATCTGTATGTGCAATTACTTTGAATTTATTTGTGTGTCCATGGACCTTGGATACATAAAAGTACAAATCCTCCAGCCACATATAACAATTATGGGAGAAGGGAAGTGAACATTTCCAGGTATAAAGTGATCGCCCATCAGGAGGAATGATGAGGTTATCACCTGTAGGACCAACCTACCAGCTTCTGGATGCAACTGCCATAACCCCTGTGGCCCAGTCCCTTGATGAACGTTTACAAATTGCAATAGCCTTGACCATACAGTATACATTCTATTCCCTAGCGATCCACAGCCACAGAGTTCTGCCAATCTCTGCAGTGATTTTCACAGCAATAAACACTTCAGCCTCTTGCAATAAATTGCTTAGTTGATGTTTTGCTAAATAACATCTTCCCACTTTCCACTTTGTCAGTCAATAGCTTTTCCTGTGGGTCCTGTGATAAAAACCTCAAAAAAAAAAAAAAAAACACAAAAAACCCCACTGGCTTTACTCTTTAAATTTCTCTCCATTTATTTTCTCTCATTTTCTGAACTCACAGAATGTCCCCAGCTGTTGATATACCTTATAAATACAGTAAATGAGCAAATATAGGTAAAGGGCATTATGGCATGGTGGATCCAAGCCCTGCACCATATTGCCCTCACACTGGCAACAAAATCCTCACAAGTCACGTAACCTCACAGTAGTCCTAGCAGCTTTAACACTAAAAACTGAGGAGCAAATGCTAATCTTCATTGGAAAAGGAATTTCCTCATTGGATATGGCCTACATTAATACAATCTCAAGTCCAGAACATATGTATGTATATGCCTATGTGTATATATATGTATATATATATATATATGCATACATATTACTCTATGTACATTCCCAATATATTTATACATAATATTGTGAGAATTAAAATTAATATACATCTCCAAATATATTTAAGAAGATTTATTAATAATAACTTGAAGAAAAAGAAAATAAAAAGCTAGAGTAAAAACCTGAACAAAGCCAGCTTTCCCAGTTGTGCATGGAGGAAAAAGAGAGAGCAAGAGGTGGAGTTACACATGATCATGTACAAACAACATATGCACGCAACTTGGGGACAAAGGGAAAAGGATGCTGGGTAATGAAAAAGAATTCTTGGAGATGGAGTCCAAAGGTTCAAAATTTCTAATTAATACAATATACATATATACATAATATGTGTATACATATACAAGTACATATACATGTAAAATGTATATGTACCTCCCCCAATACAATGCACAGAATATATCATATATAGAAAAATATATGTATACGCCTACATATACATGCCACAATATAATATATAATATGCATTATATGTAGAAGGTATTTATGCATATGTCTATAGGTTATATTTCTGCATATGCATATATATACATGCCCCAATATATAAATATATAGACACCTTGTACATGTGTTTGTGTGCATATACAACTAACCTATAATATTTCTACATTATATTTTATTATAATTATTACATATAATGGCTAGCAATTAAATGCTAGTGAGATGTATATATGAAATTATAAGAATTCCTTAACACACTAACAATCCATTATTTTCTCTGGGTGAGTACTTCATCAAGCAGTGAATTCTTCTTAATCTTAGTAAATAGCTTTGTTATCTGTTGTGCCCCTATCCCTACCCCAAAATAATAATCACTTATTGGCTGGCCTCCTAATGATGGGTTTCTACATGTTAAGTGAGTGAGATTGTTCTAAAGACAACAACAATTCAGTTCTTCATTATCTTGTTGTGTCTTAGTTGTTTCAGTGGTGCCCTATTCTTCATGATTCCATTTTGGGTTTTCTTGGCAAAGAACCTGGAGTGGCTTGCCATTTTCTTCTCCAGCTTATTTTCCAGAAGAGGAAACTGAGGTAAATAGGGTTAAGTTATTTGCCCATGGTCACTCAACAAGTAAGTGTATGAAGTTGGATTTGAACTTAGGAAGATGAATGTTCCTGACTCCAGACACAGCATTCTATCCACTGTGCCATTTGGCTGCCCTAGTCCTTCATCATACCCATACTCAAAATCCTTCTAGCTTGGTAAGATCTACCAAAGTTCATAATCTACTTTTATAACCTTCAAGATCCCATGATGCCTGACAATCTATGGTCTCATAGAGAAACAAGAGCAAGCCCACATTTATTTACTGTCTTCAAATTTACTAATTTACAAATTTCCTTTCAAAAACATTTTCAGATGTGAGTGTTAATGGCCAATTTTGAAGAAGAGAAAATGGCCTCAGAGAGGCATACTATTTTTTTTTGCTTTGATCTGCCATCAGATTCTTTTTTTTTAAAGTATTTATTTTTTAGAAAAGTTAACATGTTTACTCTTACTTTCCCCTTCACCTCCCAACCTTCCTCCCCTCCCCCATTGCCAGTGTGCATTTCCACTGATTTTAACATGTGTCATCGATCAAGACCTATTTCCAAATTGTTGATAGCTGCATTGGTGTGGTAGTTTCGAGTCTACCTCCCCAATAATGTCCACCTCACCCCATGTGTTTAAACAGTTGCTTTTCTTCTGTGTTTCCACTCCTGCTGTTCTTCCTCTGAATATGGGTAGCATTCTTTTCCATAAATCCCTTAGAATTGTCCTGGGTCATTGCATTGCTGCTAGTGCAGAAGTCCATTACATTATATTTTACCACAGTATATCTGTCTCTGTGTACAATGTTCTTCTGGCTCTGCTCCTTTCACTCTGCATCAGTTCCTGGAGGTCTTTCCAGTTCACCTGGAATTCCTCTAGTTTATTATTCCTTTGAGCACAATAGTATTCCATCACCAGAATATACCACAATTTGTTCAGCCATTCCCCAATTGGAGGGCATTCCCTCATTTTCCAGTTTTTTGCTACCACAAAGAGCGCAGCTATAAATATTTTTGTACGAGCCTGTTTATCTATGATCTCTTTGGGGGTACAAACCCAGCAATGGTATGGCTGGATCAAAGGGCAGGCATTCTTTTATAGCCCTTTGAGCATAGTTCCAAGTTGCCATCCAGAATGGTTGGATATTATTGAATGATTGTTACAATTATACAGCTAGTAAGTTTTGAAGCTTCAATTCAAATTCCCATCTTCTGACTCTTTCTGAAACACAATGCTATAGCTCAATATCTGGAAAGGTTGCTTATAAAGAATAAAAGCAGGAAATAGAATCAAGGATAAGAAGAGTGATATAACCAGGGTATTTTACTCCAGGGCTTTTGACACTCAGCCTTTCCTTCTCCAAATATTTTGCACTAGAAACAAAGTATATTGAGGGTGAGAAAAGTATGGGATCACAGAAATAAGTTCCATTTTATTCATATCTGATTAGTAAAGACAACATAAAAGGAAAATAAGTAATAATTATTGGAAAGGCTTTGGAAAGATCAGAAAATAATGCACTGTTGGTGAAGCTCCGAATTGATCCAATCATTCTCCAAAACAACTTTGGAATTATTCCCAAAGTCACTAAACTCTAAATTCCTTTCACTCAGTGACACTACTACTAGTAATTTTACCTAAGGGGAACAAAAATGCCCCATATGTTCAAAAATATTTATAGCTGTACTTTTTGTGGTAGCAAAACCTGGAAAATAAGGTGGTATCCATCAATTGGCAAGGAGGAGGTGCAAGTGATTAGAACATCAGGTCTGTAGTAAGAAGGATTTGAGTTCAAATCTGATCTCAGACACTTATTAGCTGTGTGACCCTAGGCAAATCATAACCCCAATTTGTCTCAGTTCCTCATCTATAAAAAAGGGGACACACTGGAAAAAGAAAGGGCAAACCACTCCAATATTTTTTCAAAGAAAATCCATGGACATAGTCCATGGAGTCACAGAATCAGACATGATTGAACAATAACAACAACCACCATCAATTAGGGAATGACAACAAATTATGGTATAGGAATACAATGGTATAATTATTGCACTGCAAGAAGTAACAAAAAGGAAAAAAAATTAATTTAAAAATTTAAAAAGTAATGAAAAGGATGGATTCTGAAAAAGCAGAGATTTATATGAACTTATGCAGAATGAAGTACACAGCAACTTTGAAAGACGTAAGCACTCTCATCAGTACAATGATCAACCATGATTCCAGAGAATGAATGAAAAAGCCATCAATCAATATTTATTGAGCACCTATTTCATATCAGCCTCTGTGCTAAGTTCTGGGAACACAAAGAAAAACAAAAAACAGTCCCTATTCTCAAGGAGCTAATAACTCAATGGGAGAAGACAACATATAAGAAGAAGCTGAAGGTTTTGGGGAAGATGAAGAAGGAAGATGCTAGGGCAGGATGAAGTCCAGGAGGATACTGGTCTGGACACCTTTCCAAAATAGAGGATCAGGGAGGAGCTTTCTGCTTTCCACTTACCATCCTCTCCAATCAGAGGAAGGGAGAGGCTCTGGCAAGGGAATACTGGCATATGAGTTCTAGGGTTCTACTCACCTCTTGACAAAGAGGTGATAGATTAGAGTTGTAAAATGGGATGCAAACTTTTGGGCATGGGCAATATATGGGTTTGTTTTTCTTGACAGCCTATTTGTACATCTAGGAGGCATAGTAGAAGACTCGTCTTCCTGAGTTCAAATCTGGCTTCAGACATTTGCTAACTATGTGATCCTGGGCAAGTCACTTAACCCTGTTTACCTCAATTTTCTCATCTATAAAAATGAACTGGAGAAGGAAATGGCAAACCACTCCAATATTTTTGGCAAGAAAACCTCAAATTGAGTCACATAGAGTCAGGTGCAACTTAAAAATGACTAAATAACAATCATATAACACTGGAGATGAGCTTTTAATATCACAAAGGCTAGGAATGTCAGATTCTCCTTTAACCTTCACAAGAATAATTGGACAGTATCTCAGATGTGTTAAGTTATTAAAGTTAACACCATGGGAAAGGCATGAAAATACTACATACATTTAAGGAAAATGTGTTAGGCTTTGTGAGTTACAATCACTATGGAAACTACAACATTTTTCTAATTTTAAATAACACAATGTAATATACCCATGAGTTTAAAAAAACCAACAACAACATTCTGTTAGTGGTTTTGAAGTTTTAAAAAATAACTTAAGCATAATCTTAGAAGTACGAGATTCAGTAAACATTTACTAAAGGCCTGCTATGTTTGAAGCACTGAACAAAGTGTTGAGAATACAAGTTAAAAAACCAAAACCATTCTTGGCCTCAAGAAGTTTACATTCTATGGAGGGGGATACAACATGCATCCAGATACATGCTTTCAAGAGGGAGAGAGAAGTTGCCATAAAATAATTGATTTGATTTTTTTAATGAATATACTAGAACTTGAATATCTTTAATGATTTGATTTCTTAATGAACATACTAGAACTTACACATCTAAATAGTAATTATCTTGAGTTCACATAATAATAATTATATTGCTGCCTTATTATTCTATACTATAATAACTGATCTTTATATGTTACTTTAGGGGAAGCTAGATGGCACAGTAGATGGAGCATTAGGCTTGGAATCAGGAAAACTTGAGTTCAAATACAGTCTCAGACGTTTACTAATTGGGTGACCCTGGGCAAGTCACTTAACCCTGTTTACTCAAGTTCTGTCATCTGTAAAATGAGCTGGAGAAGGAAATGGCAAACTGCTCCAGGATGTTTGCCAAGACAACCCCAAATAGGATCATGAAGAATCTGGCATAGCTGAATAATATGATGCTATTTTAGTGTTTACAAATACATAATAACTCATTTGATCTTCAAAACCACCTATTTTGTGGCAGGTGCTATTATTATCATTACTATTTTGCCAATTAGAATATTGATTTCAAAAATGGAAAATAACTTTCCCTATGGGTCATGCAGCTGGTAAATATCTAACGTGAAGGGCTATCAAAGCAGACTTAGGTAGGTTTGGGAAAACCAGGGTCAATGTAAGGAAACATGGAGCTTATCACAAGGCAGTAAAACAAGCCAACTTTTAAAAGAAGATTTACTTAGAAAATATAGGACAGTCAGAGAGAATTGTGGAACCAGACCAGCTTCCCCGGGCACCGGGTAGAATTGGGTATACTCTGGTGCTTTGGAGGAGATAGGGGACCCCTCAACTAATAAGCCCTGTGGGTTTTTATAAGGTTCTTATCTTTATCTAGCAGAACGGGCTTTGGGGAAGGGAACAAAGAGTCTGGATGGACCTAGAGACTGGTTCTGATTGATGCTAGTAGGAGGAGGAAAGACACATGGGGAATTGGTGGCTAGTTGATATTCAAACTCTGCTGGTGGGAAAGGGACTTTGAATCATTACTGCTGGCTTTACTCTGACAGGGTGACTCAAGGACTTTTGACCTTGGGAGGGAGGCTTCTTCCTTTAGTGGGATGAGGAGGGGGTATTGCTGGGGTCTTAATAAAGCTGAACCCACCCTTATCTTCTGTCTTAGAATCAATACTATGTACTGGTTCTAAGACAGACAAGTTCTAAGGGCTAGGCAATGGGGGTTAAGCAGCTTGCCCAGGGCTAGGAAGTGTCTAAATCCAAATTTGAACCCAAGACCTCCCAGCTCCAAGCCTGACTCTCTATTCATTGAGTCACCTTGCTGCTCCTAAGACTTCTTTTACTCTCTCTATTATGTTGACATTGTTCAAAACTTTTGGGGGAATGAATTCCTCTTTGGGGATTACCTTCAAAACCAGTTTATGAGCCTGATAAGAAAATTAGTGCCATTTCTTTAAGATCATACCTTATTTTGGAGAAATGAAATTATTCAGCTCCAAGCCCCTTTTGTTTGCTTGCTAAATTTGTTTAGCCATATTGGGGCTCCTATCAATTAAAGTCAAGACTTATGGTTATTAAATGATTCAGGCTGATTGTTCTTGAGTAATTGTGTTATATGACTATAATGGGCTTTCAAGAGTCAGACCATCATTTACAATTATTTTTCCCTGGGACATTTTGGGGAGAAATTGTTTGAGAATGCATTCTTATTCCTCTTTTCCATGGTTTCCATTCCTAAATACTCTCCCTCTTTTCTTTTGCTTATACAATGAATATAATCTCTGCTGAATTATCAATAAGGTATTGGTGTACACTTAACCAATCATCCATTTTCTTTACTTCTTAGTAAGAACTTCCAAAGCGGGGAAGCTAGGTGGTTCAGTGGATAGAGAGCCAGACCTGGAGGTGGGAGGTCCTGTGTTCAAACCTGACCTCAGACACTTCCTAGCTGTGTGACCATAGGCAAATTACCCCATTTGGAGTTAGAAAGATCTCAGTTCGAATCTGGCCTCAGACACTTATTAGTGCAGAGACCCTGGACAAGTAACTTAACTTTGTTCATGTCAGTTTTTTCATCTGGAAAATGAGCTGGAGAAGGAACCCCAAATATTTTTTCTTTACTACTCTTCTGCTTTAGAGCTGATACTTAGTATTGATTCTAAGATGGAAGGTAAGGATAAAAAAGAAGAACCTAACAAGAGTCAAGAAGAAGAAGAATGGGGGATAAACATTCTTATAACTTTCAGGCTTATTAAAGAAGTTTTCTTGATCTTCTGGTATGGAAGTGGAGGGCTATAGAAATATGAGAGATGAAGAAAATTGCAAATTGGGAACTATTCACACTAGAGGAAGGAAGGAAGGAAGGAAATAAGAATTTATTAAGCACCTAACATATGCAGGGCACTTTGATGAGCATTTTACAAGTATTATCACATTTGATCTTCAGAAAAACTCTGGGAGTTAGATGCTATTATTATCCCCATTTTATAATTTAGGAAACCAAGGAAAGGAGAGATTAAGGGACTTGCCCAGGGTCAGACAACTAATAAGTGTCTGAGGCTGGATTTGAACCCACATTTTCCTGACTTCAGGCCCAGAAGCAATCTCTCTCCACTGTACCACTTAGTTGCCTCATAGCTGATGTAGAATTCAGGATAATGTATGGCGGTTTTCAATGACATGAGTCAGGGCACATGAATTCCTTTCCTTCAAGGTGAAGGAACATTACAATAAAGTGGAACTTCTTACAGTCACCATATAGTCAATCATTTAATTCATAATCTATTAGTACTAACCTGGAGGATACACTCAGTCTGAAACAGCATTCTATTGCCTGGGTGGAATTATAGAGGAACACTGAATTTGGAGCTACAGGATGCTAGTTCAAATCTTGGGTCAGCTGTCCACGAGCTGTTTGACCTTGGGCAAGTTACTTACTTTTCTGTGGGACTCAGTTTCCTTATCTATAAAATTATGGTGGTGTCGTTGTTGTTTTGGTCATTTCCTGCCATGTCTGACCTTTTGGGGCACCTTTTTGGGTGTTCTTGGTAGCAATACTGAGTGGTTTGCCATTTCCTTCTCCAGTTCATTTTCCAGATGAAGAAACTAAGGCAAACAGGATTAAGTAACTTGTTCAGGGTCTCAGAGCTAGTGAGTGTCTGAGGCCAGATTTGAACCCAAATTTTCCCAACTCCAGGTCTGGCATTCTATCCACTCTATCACTTAGTTGCCAAAAATGATGGGGGTAGTCTAGATGGTTGGTAGGATTTCTTCTGGTACTAAAACATGTTAACCTATGACTTCTGAAAGATGATAATAATAATAAAAGTAATAACTAGCATTAAGATAGCACCTACTATGTGCTGGGTACTCTGCTAAGAGTTTTATAAATATGATCTCATTTGGCCCTCATAGAAACACTGGGAGGTGCTATTATTATCCCTGTACAGTTGAGGAAACTGAGACAAAGAGAGGTTAAGTGACTTGCCTAAGGTCACAAAGTGTCTGGGCTGCCTGATTCTAGGTTCAACATTCAATCTAGAAGACAAATTTACAGTATAAGTCAATGCAGCAGGGATTGGAACCTGCAGTTTCCTTGGTGTTATGGGGGTGTAGATCAGCAACTCTTCTGTAACTTATAGTTTTAAAAAAGAGAATGGGGGTGAGAATGGGGAAGTTTTGGCTCTGCAAGGTTGTCACTTGTCGTTGTTCATGAGGCCAGTGTATTTGAGGAAGGACTTGAATCCTGGTCTTCTTGACTGTAAGGCTATCTCTATAGTATCTAATATCTAATATCTCTATAACAAAACACGAATACTTGAATACTTATATTTATAGGCTTGCAGCTTTGCAAAGCACTTTTGTTTTATTTTTTTTTAAAAATATTTTCCCCATGATTACATGATTCTTGTTGTCTCCCTCCCCTATGCAAAGCACTTTTTGAACTGTCTATCCTCTTTGTCATTTACTCAGCTCAATGAGAAAATGGAGATAACACCTGAATCATCTCTCTTTCCCTTCCCCATCTGCATTGTTCAGGCTTTTCTATCTCATCTGACTCTTTGTGATCCTTTCTGGGGATTTCTTGGCAAAGATACTGGAGTGGCTTGCCATTAATTCACTTGACGGATGAGGAAACTGAGGCAAACAGATTTAAGTGCTTTGCCCAGGTTCATACAGCTAAGTCAGAATCTGGGATCAGTTTTCCTGACCCCAGGCCTGGCAGCACATTGACATTATCCCATCCTTTACTCCTTCTTTCTACTCAGGTTTAAAGAGCTCTGAAGTATTTTCTCCTTCCCTCCACTTCTCCCTATTCCCATCCCCCAAAAAACATGCTCACCAGAAGGATGTGTTAAGCTCATGAATTCTAAGATGCTGAATTTTAGGGCCATGACCTTCATAATCTCCTCACTAGAAGATTGACCTCTGTCCCTGGAACTTCCCTGAGCCTTTATCCTGAACCTTTCTGGACCTCCACAGTAGCTCCCCAGCACCTCCAACCGTGCATTGTCCTGAGTGACACCCCCTTCCCCATGCTTTCCAGCTGCTTTATGGATTGCCTTCTCCCATTAGAATCCTGGAGGGCAAGAACTGTCTAGTATACTTTTATTTGTAGCCGAAGTACTAAACAAGACAGCTAGGTGGCACAGTGGATAGAGAGCTTGGCTTGGAATCAGAAAGACTGATCTTCCAGAGTTCAAATTCATCCTCTGATATTTGCTAGCTGAGTGACTCGGGACAAATCACTTCATTCTCTTTGCCTCAGTTTCCTTATCTGTAAAATGAGCCAGAGAAGGAAATGGCAAACTACTCCAGCATCTTAGCCAAGAAAACTCCAAATGAGGTCACAGAGAGTCAGACAAGATAGCCAGCAACAAAAATACTAAGACAATGGCTGAGACATAGAGAGAACTTAGAATAAATGTTTTATCCTTTTACAAATCTAAGATACAAATAGCAGACCAGAGCTACTTCTTCCAACAGAATTTGAAGATTTCACCTAAAAGTTTAAACCCAGACTATTACAAGAATTTTGTCTGGGGAGGGAAGATTTGTTTTGTCCTTTTGTTTTTGAATTGTGGTACTTGCAGGTTCCATTAAAATCACAATACGGAGTAACTGGGGCAGCAGGGTTTAGAATGTTATTGTTGTTTTTTAGTGGTTTCAGTTCTGTCCAGACACTTCCTGATCCCATATGGTGTTTTCTTGGCCAAGGAACTGGAGTGGTTTGCCATTACCTTTTCCAGCCCATTTTACAGATGAGGAAATTGAGGCAAACAGGGTTAGTTAAGTGACTTGCCCAGGGTCAGGAAGGTAGTAAGTGGCTGAGATCAGTTTTGTACCCAGGAAGACTCCAGCCTCTGTGCTTTATCCACTGTGCCACCTAGATGCCCATGGTTTAGAATACAGGTCTTAGTTCTCATTTCAGGTCTCTTTTCATTGCACCACAGTACCACGAGGCAATTAAAGAAGTACTTCGAAAAGTTTATCCTCAAAGGAAGCACTAGACAAGACCAATTTTCTCATTCTTTGTTATATATAAAACCAACTGGGTTGCCTGGAAGTGACCATTCTTCTTCAGGTCCCCAACATCTCCTCTGTGACACCATCCGAGGATGAATATCTGCCTGTAGCTGGGCCCTGCTATGCAGTCTGACACATTCCTGATGCTGGCATTCTCTGCCAAGGAGAAACCTGGCACTAATGTGACATGCCGTAGACAGGGAGGAACAGTTGTTGGCAACAGGAGTATAGGGAGCAGCTTGGGCACCACAGGCCCAAACTGTTCTTGGCTCCCGCTCCAACTCTGTTATCTACTCTTCCAAAAGCCTGGGAGCATTTGAGGATTCCTCTTTCTTATGTTTGAGCTATGTATGCAGGATGCCTTCTCTGTGAGATCAGTAAAAGAGTAGGCAGCTGAAGTCTGAGCCACTGAAGTCTATGGCAGCATTTCAAGCAACATCATAGACAGGAATGTCAAGGTTATGTTCAGATGTGATGACTACATATCTTAGCTGGAGCTACATAGTGGTAGATTCCCACTTCCTGGCCTCCTTGATGTGTCCTGGGGCAAAACGTCTCTCAATAACATTCTAGTGATAATTACCCTTTTCCAATTGGGCTAGTCTATTTGCCCTTCTGTTACACATTCTCTCTCTCTCTCCCTCTCTCTCTTTCTCTCTCTCTCTTTCTCCTTTTTCTCCCTCTCTCCTTCTCCTTTCTCTGTCTCTCTGTCTCTGTCTGTCTCTGTCTCTCTCCCCCTCCTCTTCCTCTCTGTCTGTCTCTCCCCTCCTTCCCTCTCTTTCTCTCTCTCCCTCCTCTCTCTTCCTCCTTCTTCCCCCTTCTCTTTCTCTTTTTCCTTCTCCCTTCTCCTCTCTTTCTTTCTTCATTTTCCCTTCCCTTCTTTCCTCCCACCTCCTCTTGAACTTATCAAATTTTAGTGCTTATATTTTCAAATTTAATTCTGGTGGGACAATGATGGGGACTGGGCTGTTCCTTTAGCCTCTCCTGACTGGGTCTTCCCTTGACTACATGTGTCTCTTATCCAGCTCCATTCAACTTTCTAGACTGATCTTTTCAACTTTAATGCCCTAAACCTACTAATGAGGCTGGAAGGGATAACCTGCCACTTTCTTCCCTCTCCTCCAATAAGTCATTTGTAATGGCAAGATCTCTCAGGTACACGCCCTGAGTTACCAAGGTCATTGGGCAGGACAGTGGCATGACACCTGGGGGACAGAAAACTTAAAAGATACAAGTATTCTATGTTTTTTTAGTTGATTAGTCATGTCTGATTCTTCATGACTGCACTTGGGGTTTTCTTGGCAAAGATACTGGAGTGGTTTGCCATTTCCTTCTCTAGCTCATTTTATAGAAGGAGGAAACTGAGACAAACAGGTTTAAGTGACTTGTCCAGGGTCACCCAACTAGTAAGTGTCTGTGGCCAAATTTGAACTCAAGTCCTCCTGACTCCAAGTGCATCATTCAGTCCATTTCACCACCCAGCTGCCCAAGTTTTCCTTGGTGTTTGAAAAAAAGAAATGGGTCAAGTGGTTTCATGACCACAGTTGGGAATAGAATACAGGACTATAGATATACTCCCAAGAGCTCCTGAATGCAAATGAAAATGTATGGCAGCTGAGTTGCTGAGAATTGTGAATCATTTGGCAAGTTCAGAGATCCTAAGGGAAAAGGAAAGCACTATATTTTACTGTAAACTGAGAATATCATTTTCTCTTTCAATTAAGAACAGCTGACTTTCTAGCACTTTTCTGAAGAAAAGATACATTAAACAATGCTATACAATGAAAAAAAGTTCCAAGTTATTATTTATCATTGCTGGAGGACTGACTACCTCCTAACTATATTATCCAGAATGTATTATGCCATCTATACATTAAGGCCCATTTATAGAAACTGGCTCATATGCAAATTAGTAGGTAGGAGTATCCAACTGCAAAAAAGATTTTAACATGAAGGAATGCAAAGATATACATGATATTTTTATTGAGTCAAAATGAAATTGATATAAAATATATGGTTTTTAGAGTAGTAAGATTTATTAGCTTGTTTATGAAATTCATCAAAGATTTAAAAATTAATTTAAAAAATCCCTCTTTCCCTTAGGAATGTTTTTATGCTTCTGCAGCTCCCCCTTGCCAATCTCCTGATGAGAAGGCTGATTTATAGATGGTTGGGTTTTTCCATATGAGTTTGAACAAGCAGTAAGCAAGATCCTGCTTATTGTAAATAATGATTCCCTAAAATGGTCTCAGCTATTCAAAATTCAAAATAAAAAAAAGTTATAATAATTTAAAATAGGATAAGTGGCTCCAACTCAATTGAGATATACAGCACACATATGCATTTATATTTATTTATATATACACACATGCACATATAAAAACAGTGTGACTATGTAAGTTATATATGTGTGTATAGCATATATTTGTATGTATATGTCAGTTGATAATCATTTGTTAAGTGCCCACTGAGTGTATGCATGTCTGTGAATATGTGAGTGTTTATGTATATGTTTTGATAGATAGATAGATAGATAGATAGATAGATAGATAGAAAGACAGATAAAAAGAAAGAAAAAAGAGAGGGAGAGGGAGAGAGGGAAAGGAGAAAGAAAGAGAGAAACAAAGAAAATGAGAAAGAAAAAGAAAGAAAGAAAGAAAGAAAGAAAGAAAGAAAGAAAGAAAGAAAGAAAGAAAGAAAGAAAGAAAGAAATGAGGAAGAAAGAAGGAAAAGAAAGAATTAAAGAAAGAAAGAAAGAAATGAGGAAGAAAGAAAGAAATGAAAGAATTAAAGAAAGAAGAGACGGAGGGAGGAAGGAAGGAAGAAAGGAAGGGAGGGAAAGAGGATGAAAGAGAAAGTCTGGTTACTCTGGCTTCATAAATAGATGATAGATAGATAGATAGATAGATAGATAGATAGATAGATAGATAGATAGATAGAGAGATAGATAGATAGATAGATAGGTAGATAGATAGATGGGTTCATACATACATACATACATGGAAAGCTGACAGACTTCTTGCTCTTTACCATAAAAAATGTAAAGATAATCTTGAGGGCTAGGTCACATTTTAAAGTAAAGATCACATTGACAGTAACAACTTTTAACAATTCTCGCTTCAATCCTTTCTCTCAACCGTTTCTACATTAGCTTCCAGCTGCTACTCTGTTCTGTGGTTCATGAATGTTTTAGGATGGCTCCTGCTTACCTGTGACAACGCTGGGGATTTTGGACAGAAAGCTCTTTACTGTTCTGATGGGTACCCCGCCTGTCTTATCATCCTGCATCTTTGTAATGATATCTTCAATCTGTAGGGAAGCAAGAAGAAGCTCTTTAAATATCTGAATCTATACAAAACCTGGATAGTGTTGTACTCTAAGAACCAATATCTGAATTTGGACATCAACTTTAGGTACTGCAAGTTTCCACCCATTTAATCAACTAACAAGTATTTATTGAGAGTCTACCTTAGGTAAATCATTGTGCTAGATAAAAAAGGCAAGAGACATAACCTCATAAGAAAATTAGATTCAAATGCCTGTGCCAATAAGGAGGGAATTATAAAAGTGACTGAGATTTTTGTGAAGGTTTGTGATTCAAGATACATTGTGTAATGAAGTGATTCCTCTTTCCCAAACTGGAGTTTGTATTCTGGTTTTAATATCTATTAAAAATGCTACACAAGTACTATTTGATCCAGTAATATAGGGCTCCTTGTTATTCCAAAAAAAAAACACACAAAAAAAACAATGCAACTCTTTGGAGAACCTTTTGAATAGTAGGAAGTTCCTTTGTTTATATCTTAAGCAATTCAACTGGATACATATTTATCAAATAAGTTGCTGGGTCTCAGTTTTTTCATTCACAAAATAAAAGAATTAGACTAGAGACCATTGCTAAGGTCTCTGCCAGCTCTAAAAACCATTTATATGTTTCTAACCATTTCTGCTGCTACTCCCTTCCCCAAGAGTGCAATTCAGCCAACTTGATTGATTATTTTCCAAACATATTTCTGCACTGTCCTATTAGCTCCATTTGTTTATTTTATTCCTTTTATTTTCAATTCTCCCTCTCCCTATCTCTAATCAGAACCTTAGTCATCTTTCAATGGTAAGCTCAAATAACACCTTATTTATGAGGTCTTTCTGCATCTTCCCAACTATAAGTGATTTTAGCCAGCTCCATCTCTATAATGCTACTGTTCCTAAGGTTCTTATATTCAGGGGCCAGGGATGTCTAACCCTTGCAGACTTCCTCCTGGGAAACAACCATTATAGAGATGGAGCTGGCTAAAATCACTTATAGTTGGGAAGGTCTGAGGAGAAATGGTGGTCAAATGGTGGTCAAGGTGGTAGAATTAGTTTGACATGCCTGGTATATGTTGCTTCCAGTCTCCCTCCCAGGATGATTTGCTAGTTTATGGGTGGCAGTTAGTTGGCAGCTAGTAGGATGTTTTCTCAATCATAATCATAATAGCACCTACCTCCCAGATTGTTGTGAGGTTCAAATAAAGTAATTTTTGTCTTTGCATTGGGGACTATTTATTGATAATATTAAACATTGCTGTATTAATAGGAGTAAAATTTAGTGCATCAACAAAGCTATAAAAAGAGTAATTGTCATTGCAATCCTGGAATAGAGTCCATAATGTACACCTAATGTTGGCCTCAAAGATTTGTGAATAGATTTTGTTGTTCGAAGGTCATGTTTGGTTGTGTTCTGATTTTCTGCTGGGAAAATTTTGGCATAATGGGAGAATTGTTCTTTTTCATGGAACTGCGCTTTCTCAGAGAGTTCTGATGGGACAATTCACTCTTCTAAAGTGTCTGAGGATTGGTAGCTCAGGGAATTGAGAGTGAGGCTTAAAGATGGGAGGTTCTGGGTTCAAATATGATCTCAGACACTTCCTAGCTGAGTGACTCTGGCCAAGTCATGTAACCTCCATTGCCTTGCCCTTCCTGCTCTTTTGCCTTAGAACCAAAATACAGTATTGATTCTAAGACAGAAGATAAGGGTTCAAAAGAAAAATAAAGTATTTGAATAAGTATTGAAAGCTTCTTGTTCAACTTCCTGAAACTGCACCTGTGAGAAGCCACTTTGACTCTAAAATAGCCCACAGAGTATACATCTTCTGTCATGATAGATACAAAGTGATGACCCCACTGATCACTACCTTTACTTGTGTCAAGTGCTTGGCACAGTGCCTGAAACACAGTAGGCTCTCTATAAATATCTAGTCCTTTTATTTTTGCAACTCTTACAATCTTGTAAGTACTGTGCCTCATTCAATAAATACTTGTGGAGGGGAATCATCTGTTGGTATTGAAGTCAGTGAGCAAAAGGGAAAAAAAAGCCTAAGGATTTTCAAAATGATGTATATTTTGGATTCAGTGAAATTTGAGAGACTAGAATCATAAATTGTATTTATAGTTCAAGTGATCTAGATGGAAATTCAGCACCAACTTAGTGGGACGAAAAGAACAACACCCAGGCCATTAAGTAGGTCTTTGATGGCAATCACTTTTAGTCTGTGCTGATATAGAGAGGATTTAAAGCACTGATTTATCCCAGAAAGCTTCCATAACTCATTTCCAGCCTGCTGAACAATCTAGCTCCTATAATAAGCCTGGAAAAGAAAGCATTTGTTCTTTACTTCCCCAAGCAGATAGGAGTTCCTTTTCCATATCTGTCCATCATTTCCTAAGACCAGACATCCCTCTTCAACTGCTGGATATAGAGACTCATGAGAAGCAGCAGCCCCTCTGGCTATTCCTTAATTTATCAAAATTTGTTATGATTAAAATGATCTCAAGAGACTGACTTTGGAGTAAGAATATAAGTTTATTGATGATATCAGGTTCATTGGTTAGACCAGCATCATAACCAATAAAAGTGAAATAGGTCTCCATGGTTGTTTCTTATAATCAGAGATCAACCCAGCTGGGCTAGGCAGTTTAATAAAGAGATTTTTAGGAGCTTGACCATCCCAAGAGGCATCTTTAATTGGTGATAGCTAATTAAGAGGTGGTCCATCAACCAATCCACTCCTCCCCATCCCCATAGGTTGACAGGTCATGTCCACAGGAAAAGAACCCTGGTCTCCTTCATTATTAACCAAATTCTGTTTTAAAAAGGAAGACTTTATTTGGGATAACAAAGATAAAGAAAATGCAAAAAGTAGCAGACTCAATAGTACCTTTGACCCAGATCCCAGACAGAGGGATATACAATAATTCTCCCTAATATACAAGAATGAATATAGTATGTGAAAAATTCTCACAGAAGGATGTATAACTATAATACCTAATATTTTGTATTGGTATTTTTAACAATTATTCAGCAAACATTTAGATGCTTACTATAAATGTTACTGTGATAGATTCTAGGGTACACAGTTAAAAAACAGTCTCTGCCCTTTTCCCTCTTATTATTTTAGGAGTAGTTAGGTGATGTAGTGGATAAAGTGCTGGACTAGGAACCAAGAAGACTAGAGTTCAGTTCCTATCTCAGTCACTTACTAGCTCTGTGATTTTAGACAAGTTGCTTAACATTTCTCATCCTCAGTTTCCTCATCTGTAAAATGAGGAGAATAACAGCACCTACTTTCTAGCACATTAAAATCAAAGGAGATAACATGTGAAATGCTTTGCAAATCTCAAAGCGGGATGTGATTAATAGCTATCAATACTCTAGGACAGAGGTGGCAAACTTGTGTCACAAATGCCAAAGATGGCATATAGAGATCTCTCTGTGGGCATGCTCCTCCTCCCCCCAACCCAGAGTTTGTTACTAGAAAAGCAGAGAGACTAGGGTGGATCTGCTAATCTCCCCCTCTCCACTCTACCTGATGGAATTTTTTCACATCACCTGCCCCTCTGGCCAGCATTCCAGTGGGAGTGCTTTCTCCCTCCCCTGTGTGGGATAAGAGGGGCAGGGCATGCTTGGCTCTTGGTGGGTGGGGAGTGGGCATGGCACTTGGTTTTGGGGGGTGGGTCCCGCCACTCTGTCTCTGAAAGATTCACTATTGCTGCTCTAGGATAAGCAGAAGGGAGCCAGGTAGTACCTTCTTCAGAGTACCTATTGTTAAACTTTCAGTATGAGCACTTAGACCTTACAAATTAGAAATCAGCAAATGCTATAAATTTGGGCTGGATTTATTATTTTATTGACTGTCAGGACTAAAGAAAGTGATAGAGAAAATGTCAATAATACAAATTACACTTAAAAGTGTACCCTGTCTACATTACTTTTTTCAGAAAGTTGTTAAACATTTACAAGCAAACCTCTGAGAGGGAGTAATAAGACATACATACAAATAACTATAATGCAAATTAGAACTTGATATATGTGAGGGAGATAAAAAAGAATTAAGAAAGGAAGGAAGACTTCATGGAAGAGAAGTAGTAGCACCTGATTCAGCCTTTAAAAGAAGAAAAGAATTTTAATATGTTTGACAGTTTTTGTAGTACTTTACACATATCATCTTATCTGATCCACACAAAAACCCTGTTAAGTAAATGGCATAAATATTATCCCTACTTTATAGATGAGGAAACTGAAGCCTCATGGGGTACAATGAGTGACTAGTATTACCAAGATCCAAATCCAAGTGTTCTTATTGCAAAGGAATGAGTGGAACAAAATATACTTGCTAATAAAGCACTGTGCTAGCACTGGAGATACAAATAGAAAAGTTAACAGCCCCTGCTCTCATGGAGCTTGCATTTGAAAGCATGAAGGTTTCAGTTACAAGGTAGATGGGAAGGCACCATGGTCCTTAATGCACAGAAGCAAAGCAGATAATAATGCTTTTGCTGAGGCAGCCGGGCAGGTGTAGTGGGTAAGAGAGCTGGATTTGGACTCAGGGAGACCTGAGTTCAAATCTAGCCTCAAACATTTACTACCTCTGTCAGCCTCCGTTTCTTCATTTGCAAGACAGGGATTACAACAATAATAGCATATTATCTTCCTGGAGTTATTGTGAGGATTAAATGATTTAGCATATGTAAAGTGCTTTGTAAACCCCAAATCACCATATAAATGCTAGTTATTATTATTGATAGCCATTTCTACAAGTAAAATCATATGAGTGTCTAATGTTGAACCATTTGTTGGTGCTAAGGGCTTTCATGACAAGAACTTTCTTTTCTGGGTCTTCAGTAGCTGTGGCTAGAGCATCTGCAGGAGCAGAGGCTAGGGTACATCTCTATAATGGTTATTTCCCAGGAGAATTCCTGAAAGGGCTAGGTTGGTAACATTGGATCAGGGATGTCTCCAATGAAGGTCTGAGGAGAAATGGTGGTGGTATTGATTTGACTTGCCTGGCATATGCTGCCTCAAGTCTCTCATTCAGGAGTGGCAGTTGGTTGGCAGCTAGAAGGGACAACCAGACTTTCTCCACAGGATTTGCTTCCTTGGACGATGGCCATAAAGACTGGACTCGAAGCAGAACCAGATATCTGGGAGGGTGCTATCACTCTCATGAGGTTTGTGCTTCTGTGCCCATTTGGGGCAGATGGTCAGTAGGTCTTGGTGGTGGTGGAGAAGATGGCCCTTTTCCACAACAATTTCTCCCCTCAATGATGGAGGCTGGGCTAGAAGCAGATCTGGTGATTTGGGGAACATTGCTATTCCCAAGGCTTTTGGAGTCTAGTAGGGGAGAACAACCTCTGCAGAGGCATGGAAATGTGAGGAACAAGAAATACATAAAGACAGCTGGAAAATAGATCATTTGAAGGAGAATAAGGCTGCCATAGGGCAACTAGGTAGTGCAGTGGATAGAGGATTGGGCTTGGCATCAGGAAGACTCATCTTTGTGAGTTCAAATTCATCCTCAGACATTGCTAGCTGTGTGACCTGGGATAAGTCACTTAACCTTGTTTGCCTCAGTTTCCTCATCTAGAAAATGAGCTAAAAAAGGAAATGGTAAACCCAAATAGGAAAAATAGAAAAGGAAAAAGAAAAATCCAAATAGGCTTAAGAAGAGTCAGACAGGCTAAAAGAATTTGAACTACATATAGTTTCTAGCATCATCTTTTCCTCCCTTTAGAAATGTGGGATATCTGACCATTTTCTGAATGATTAGACCAGTGGTTCCCAAACTTTTTTGGCCTACCACCCCCTTTCCAGAAAAAATATTGCTTAGCCCCCTGGAAATTAATTTTTTAAAAATTTTAATAGCAATTAATAGGAAAGATAAATGTACCTGTGGCCATCACCGCCTTCCTGGATCACTGCAGCACCCACCAGGGGGCAGTAGCTCCCACTTTGGGAATCACTGGATTAGACTATCAATATTCATAGGCCTTATCTGATTGATATGGTAAACACTTTTATAAAAAAGAATAGCTCAAACATCTTGGTGTCATAAGACTGTTTTCATTTTATCCCAATTCATCTTTGCTCTTTCAGGAGAAGATGGTATAGTATATGATTTTATTGCCTTGGTTTTTCTAATTAGCTGGGATCTTTGCACAAATCACTTCTCTTCGAGCCTCATTTTGCTCAGATAAAATGATGTCAATTTTGGACAAAACTGTCTCTAACAGTTGATGAGTCCACAAATCCTATCTTACTTCTGAGCCAACATCTTGTTCCTGGATACGAGCAGAAATCAATTCCATTTCTTTAATAAAGAAAGCTGTAAGTCATTGGGGGCATCTTTGGGGTTTAAAATTTTCCATACAGATCAATAAGCAAGTGGCCCTTATCTGGCATTTAAGCAATACTGAGAAATCTTTTATGGGTGATCGATACTTTAGCTGATACTGATTGGACAGATAGAGTCCTCCAGTACTTAAAACATTTGGGCACTTTTCTCAGAGGATCACAAAAGACTTTATTGGCCTTATTGTGACCCTCCTTCCACCAAACAGAGATTGCCACAAGCACAAAAAAAATATGCTCAGTTGGAAAATGCTATGTTTTTATGTTAGTGATATATTTTTGAAGAGAAACAGAATTCACAAATATGGCTCACTGAAAGGAATTGGGGGTGTGTGTGTGAATATGAAAATATTCGAGGTTAAAACTGAAGCATAGGACAAGAGACTCTGTTGTACAATGGAAGAAACATTGAACTTGAGGTCTGGCTCCGCTGTGATCATGAAAAAATCATTTACTCTATCTGAGGCTCAACCTGTCCATTCATGAAATGGGATATATTAAAATCATTATCTGGAATAAGTTGGATGCCACCTTGACTGACAAGGATGGCAGTTGAGAGATTCAGAATGTCCCAGGTGCCATGAGCCAGGGGCAAACGTTGGTTGACCACACCCTATAAGTACTCCTTAGGAATTACAGTTGAGAGGTCTCAGATCTCAGAGCTGAGACCTGAGCAAACATCTCTTGGAGCAAGAACTGGTAATAGGGAGGTGAAACCTTTTCCTGTGTTTGACTGTGATAGGGCTAGTGATCCATCAATACTATTGGTAGTAGAGTTGAGAGAATACACAGATCATCAATCCACATCGACATCAATAGCCTATTCTCTGACTTGGCTGTGGCCAGGTCAGGTCAGAGATATAGAGAGGGTGAAGACCTCAAGCCTCTACCAGCCTAGCAGTCGCCAGTCCTGATCAACAATTAGCTTAGTAGCCAAACTATAGCAATAGGGTTCCCAGTCCCCAAACCTATTACCTTGTTATCCTTTCCCCATCAATAGATAATACAGTGATTCAACAAGTACCTTCCTGAGTGGTTATTCTATCACAGCCCTTGGGAAGGGAGAACTAATAGGCAGTCAGATTCCAATCGTTTCCAAAGCCAATCAATAGCCTATTAACAATTAATCCAACCTCAGCTTGGGCCTAGAGAGGTTAACCATCTACCTAACCTCTCAAGAGGTCCCCACCTGGGCAACTGTTAGAAAGAAGTCACTGACAGGTTTAACCAACCAAACCTGTCAGGGAGAAGAGAGATAGATTACAACAGCAGCTATTGTGTGAGGAATGGGTGTTCCTCCTTCACCCACAACAGCTAGCTTAGGCCTTGGGCCCCTGATCTCTCTTTCATCCATAATATCCCTAATATCTACATACCAGTCATCCTCTAATATCTAGAAAGAAGATCTATAGTGAGATAGTAGTAATAGTAAGAGGAGATATAAAAAGATATCTCCTCTTTAGTTCTTTTTAACAGTTTTTGGGATAGCCATAAGGTAAAGAACCTAGGAAACAGAAAAGGGAATAGGAAACAAGATGGGTCTAGCAAGGGCTACTTTTGTTGTATTCAACATATCCCTATTTATTTATTTGTTCACTCAAGGTATTTCCAGGCTCTGGTTTTACATAACCCCAGAATATTTTATAAAGGTACTGACATTCTATGATGCTTATAAATACCTAGCATTCACAATGGCTGACTTCCTCTCATACCCTTGCAGGTTCCTGGGAGAAACCACAGGTTTTGCTCTTCCTATGATATCTCTAGTACTTTTTT
>NC_058131.1:477557648-477591585 GCF_016433145.1 Gracilinanus agilis | reverse complement strand
TCTCTCTCTCTCTCTCTCTCTCTCTCTCTCTCTCTCTCTCTCTTTCCCCCATTCCTGAACAAAGAAGGCATAATTCCTTTATTTTATATGGTTCAAAAATCCAAATTCCACTTGCTGTTTGCTTCTCAAATTTCTATTTCTCTTCTGAAGTCTCTGATTTCAATAAGCAGCAGCAGCAGCAGCAGCAGCAGCAATGAAATACACACATAAACACAGAAACATATACCTGTAGGACTTACAATCTTCATTTTCTTTTCCAGGATTTCACAATGTAAGGAACCTTATAGTAGTAATATTGATTTCTATATGAGTTCCTATAAGTAGGTAGTGATCATCAGAAGATTCTCTATTATGTCTTGAATACATGGTTCAAAAATATAGCAAAGTATTTTGTAAAAGTCAGGTCAAGAAAGAGTTGCTTTAGTGATCCTCTGCCACTATCCACCACTATGTTTTCTTTCTTTGACCCTTAATGATTGTTTTTTTTTTCATCTTGTAGCAAGAGATGTATACAGTACAGCAGGGGTATCACTCCAAGTGGATGATTGGGTATGCAGATGCAGATGGTAGCAAGCTACTTCTCCTCTCAAGGCTCTGGGGTAATTGTGAAGGTCTGAGAACCACTGGTTTCTCTAGTACTATATCTCATGAGCCCCCACTGATGTGTCTCCTCCATTGATTGTGAAGATAAAAAGTCCTAGTGTTCTAGACTTCTCAAAGTTCACAAGGTCTTTCTCTGGCTAGAGACAGGGGAAAGGGGACCTTACCTATACCCTTTCTGTTTCAGACATTTGGTTAGAAGTACTTCAACTCAGTAGAGCTTCTAGAAGGTTGTAATCAGATCTAAAACCCCCAAATCAAAATCCAAATAAACTAAAGTGAAAACTAGTATGCTTTGATCTGCATCTGACTCCAACAATTGTTTCTTTAGAGATGGATAGCCTTTTGTCATAAATCCTTCAGAATTGTCCTGGATCATTGTATTGCTGAGAGTAGCTAAGTGTTTCACAGCTGAGCATCCCACAAGATTGCTGCTACTGTGTACAATTGAACACAATATTCTTTCATCATTATTTTTTAACTCATTCATGAATTCTTTTGGCTGAGGTCTTATATAAAGTCAGCTGAGAAGAGGAGTAATTCCTCTCTTTAAGATATTTAGTCTAATCTTTTTTATTGTTCTATTGATTCAATCAAAATGTTCTCACCTGATTAAGGTAGTTGCTTGAAGTGGGAAGGGGTAAAGATTGATTCTGTCAGCTTCCACAATTACATTCACATGATCATTCTTTAGAGCAAAATAACATGCTTTCTCAGAGGACCCAGTTTATCTCTCTATAGAAAGAGCCTTATATCTTTTACTTAGGGCAGCTAGGTAGTTCAGTGGATAAAGGGCCAGGTCTAGGAGTCAGTAAAATTCATTTTCCTGAGTTCAAATCTGCCTTCACACTGACTAGCTGTGTGGGAAATGACCCTGGAAAAGTCATTTAACCCTGTTTGCCTCAGTTTCCTCATCTGTAAAATGAGCTGGAGAAGGAAATGGCAAACCACTCCAGTATCCTTGCCAAGAAAACCCTAGATAGGGTCAAGAGTCAGACACAACTGAAAACAACAACTGAACAACAAAATCTATTTATTACTTAGCTCTGGGCATTCAGTTGTCTTCCTCCACCCTCTTTCTAATTTGGGTCAAATTCTTCCACTTTATGACTTCCAACTATAGAACAGGATTCTTTTTTGTCTTTTCCGATCCTTTTCTTCTTTGTTTACAAAAACTGACAGTATTCCAAAACACTAACCAGAAAACCTTGGAATTAAGGGGGAATAGAACAATATTTAATGAGGACTTACTACATGCCAATCAATCACTGTGTTAAGCATTTACAAATGGAATCTCATTTTATCTTCACTATCCTATCTGAGGTGGGTGCTATTATGTTCATTTTACGGTTGAATACACTGAGGCAGATAGAAATTAAGTTCTAAGCCCAGGGATACAAAGCTATTAAGAGTCTGAGGCTAGATTTGAACTCAAGGTTTCTTGACTACAAGTCTAGCATTCTAATGATTATAGTGCATCTAGTTGCCATTAAATTAGAACATTTCTTTTTTGTCAGTAATTTTAGTGTTAAAAGTAGAATACTACAGAGAAAATAACACTGAATCTAGGGTCTGAGAACCTGGCTTTGAATCCTAGCTTTGTTTCTTATTCTCCTTGTGATCCTGACTAAGTCACTTTACCTCAATAAGGCTCAAATTTCTCATCTGTGGTAGATAGTGTTTCCAGGTACAAAAAGTGATTGGCAAATATTCTCCCATTTTAACCTCACAATAACCCTGGGAAATAGGAGCTTTAATAATCCTCATTTTTATACAAAGCCTTACAGAACATGACTAAGTCTCTTCAACCAAACTCAACATGCTTCTTGGGAAGTGTCATTTCATTTCATCCAATGGTTTGAAGTTCTCTATCCCTTCCCAGCATAATTATGTTATTTACACTTAGTCTAATGCTTTTGACTTATTTTTTTCAACAGAATTTTTTCTTCTGAGGAAACTGAGGCAGACAGAGTTTAATAACTTGCCTGGTGTCACACAGCTAGAAAATTTCTGAGTCAGGACTTGAACTCAGGTCTTCCTGAATCTAAATCTGGTGCTCAAAAAATCTGTACAAACTTGTTGCTGCTATATATTTACAAAATGAGAGAGTTAGACTAGATTATCTCTAAGGTTTATAGACTGTAATTACTGAAGTGGGGTTAAAAGGGCAGGGGGGGGGGGAAGGGACCAGTTCTATAAACTGCTAGGTCCCTATTAGTGTGAATAATGAATCCCCTGAAGAATTTAAATTTGCATGACATATTTCCATTGGGCCAGAGCCAATTACCATATTTTCCATAATTATAACTTCAAATAGTGCAAATTCAAATACAATTACTTCAGGGGATTCATTGCTCAGAGATAGTCAAGACAACTGAACTACAAAAGTCTGATTTGGCTTTGGCCCAGATGTGCCAGCTTTACAACAGTGACATATTCCTACTTCCCAGGGTCACCTCTTTAGACTGCTGGGATTTCCCTCCCCCCACTTCCTTTGGTTTCTATTAATCTCCTCAACTGACTTCACAGATCTTTGGAATTAATTTTGCCAATTCTTATTTAGCTTGTCCTGCCCATCTCCTTGAGCATACATACTCCCTCAAGGTAAGTGGGTGATGATTAATTATTTTCAATTTAGACAGTGTCCTACATTGCCAGGATGAATACATGCAGAAGTTCTTCGTCTTTGTTTAAAAAAAAAACCACCTCATCTTCTATTTTACTATCAATACTAAAACAGCCAAGGTTAGGCAACTGGGTTAAGTGACTTGGCTAGAGTCACACAGACACAAATGTGTCTGAGGTCAGATTTGAATCCATGTATCCCCAACTCCAGTTGTAGATTTCTATCTACTGAACTACCTACATGCCCATGGAAGACCTTTTTCTTAGTAAACTGTACAACATGTTATTCAAGAGCTTTAAGGACTGATAAATTGAAGGCATTATTATTTCTAAGATTAGAGTTAGCAGGGTCAGTTGTCTACCTAATGTAACAAAATAAATTTCTTCCATTAGCCACTATTCCTGAAATTTCTATCATTAAAATCACTCCTTGGGTTAAACCATTCTACTATGAATGAATTAATTAATTAAAAATATTTATTAACTATTCACTATATAACCAGTGCTATAATATATTGGGGATACAAATACAAAAGCAATGACAGTTCCTGCCCTCAAAGGGCTTAAATTCAAATGGGGAACACAAAACATAAAATGAGGTGGTAATTAGGAAGGGGTACTTTGGTCTGGAAAGTTACAGAAACAATGTGTAGGGTTATAGATGAGTAGATTGATACAACCTATCCAGTGGATTGAGGTGATTAATTATTATTCATGGAATCTTGCTTCATATATTGGAAGGAGGGAATAAAATAAAACACAGTAGCCAAGGTTGTCCCAGAAGAGTAGTCAGTCACAAAGTCCCTCTTAAAATGAAAGTATGTTCTCCAAAAAGAAAAAAAAAGTAAACATATTAGCACCCATTGACACATATAGGTAACTATACTTTGAAAGGAACACTCTTAACTACAACGAAAAGGTAACTATGATATAATGAAAGTAACTCTAGATCTGTAGACTATTGTATATTCAGTAACTCTCTCTCTTCATTGGAGTTGGGCTTGAGATCCAGGGCACAAGACGGTCAGGGAAGCTTTCCCAGTCTCTCGGATCCAGAGTTGGCATGGTTATTCCTCTTTCATTTTGCTTCCCATTCATTTTAATTAAAAAAATAATAAGCATTTTCTCCCTTCAAATTTCCTGTGATTTGAAAAAGCAAAACCAAACTCTTGTAATTAATGTTCATAGCCAGCAAAACAAATTCCCACATTGACCACTTCAAAAAATGTATGCTTCATTTTTTATCTTGAGTTATATCTCTTCTTTATCAAAAGATGGGTAACTTGCTTTCTTTTTCATTTGTCCTCTGGAATCATGGTTGATGACTGCATTTATCAGAGTTTTTAAGCTTTTAATCTAATATCAAATTCTTTCCCTGCCTTTCATTGAGAAAGCAAGCAATATATCAATTATATAAGTGAAATCCTACAAAATAAAGTTCTTAAAACATTCAAAGCTGCTTATTTCTTCAAGCAAGAAGTTATAGTGTAAATTGTTTTCCTGGTTCTTCTCACTTCACTCTTTATCAGTTCATATACATTTTCCAAGGTTTCTCTGAATTCATCCTTTTTATCATTTATTAGAGAATAATAGTCTTCCATTATTCATGTCTCAGTTTCTTCAGCCATTCCCCAACTAATAAATATCCCGCTAGTTTCCAGTTCTTTGCACCAAAAAAGGAGTTGCTATAAATATTTTTGGTACACATTTGTCATTTCCCCCCTTTTTTGATTTCTTTGTTATATAGGCCTATTAGTGATACTGCAACTGTGCAGTAAGGAGGCACATCTAAAGACCTGATTTTGCCTCAGCCTAGGGCCCTCTATGGCTTTCCAGGCTCTCTCCATGGTGCTGACTCACTTGCTTTTGTGTGTGTGTGTGTGTGTGTGTGTGTGTGTGTGTGTGTGTGTGTGTGTGTGTGTGTGTGTAAAATCTGCTTAACTGAGTCCATTTGCTGCTTGGATCAATTGAATATCTGTCCTCCTCCATTTCAGATAAGCTCTACCCGCTACCCTTAACTCACAAGTAGATGCTGCTAGAGCTTATAGATTCCAGTTAATGGCATTTGGTTTAGGGGGAAATTCTCTGGTCACTGTGTTTTCCATGGCTTAACCTTCCCTAGCTCTCCAGTTCATTCAGAGAAAGGAAGTAAACAAGTGAAATTTAAAAAGTTTTTTACTCTGGTCATCAGTCTTTAAACTCAATTGGGAAATTTCATAGCAAAATGGAACAGAGTCCAGTTAGAAAGATGCTTTTTTAGCCAAGGAAATAAAACTGAAAATTTTGTTTTCTATTTCAGGGAGAGGGGAAGGATCTAATTAAAAGGAGCCCTTTACAAAATTTGTATTTTAAAAATAAAATTTAATTGTTGATTGAAATATATATTAAATTTAAAGTTTTAGTATTTTTAGTTTGATAAATAATCATTACTTATCTTTTTAAATCCTTACCTTCTGTCTTAGAATCAGTTCTAATCAGAAATATAGTAAGGGCTGGTCGACTGGGGTTAAGTGACTTGCCCAGGGTCATACAGTTAGGAAGTGTCTGAGGAAAGATTTGAACCCAGGTCCTCCCAGATCCAGGCCTGGAGTTCCTCTATCCATTGTACCACTTAGCTGCCTCTTGTCATTCATTTTCAAAGATAACCAATGAAATCAAGATGTTGGGGGGTAAATAATGGACTACAGGTTAATTATTTTTATTTTTATTATTTTTTTGATGGGTGATTTCTTGACTCATGCATGAGTTGGATTTAAGTAAGGCAGAGTTAAACAAAGTCATCAGCCTCAATCTTTCTTCTAGAGTCAGCAAAGTTCAGTGGGAAGACAAAAGTCAAGATTACTTGTAATGGCCTGGGATACTCTAGATGACCTTGACATCTTTGATGTCTGACCAAGCTTTAAGCATTCCACAACACTCCCTTCTTGGCTCTGTTTTCTTTTCATATCATATAAATCTTTCACTTCATCCTCTAGATGTTTCAACATCTTCCTTCATCAACTGAGCAGAGCAACTAAGATGTATCTGTAGGTGGGGAATTTGGAGGAAAGTCATTTAGCTCTAGGGTGATCACCTTCTATCATTGTTGGGAAAACAACCCAATTTCCACAAGTAAAACTGGATCACCATTAGTGTCTTATTTTTTAAAAAAACAGATAGGATACCTACTTCACAATGGGGAAGGAATCATATCCACAAGAATTCAGTTTATTTGAACTGTAGGAAACAAGTTACCCTAGTCAAAAGATCTTAATTTATATACCAGATAACATTATCTTTGAATGCATAGAACTCTAGTGGCCACTGTGATGGAAACTGAGAACTTAGAGGTGCTCTCCACTCCTACTAAACTTTCTCCTCTAAACAACTGTTGCTGTCCTTTAGTTTAGAAGTTTTCCCTTTTGGTACTTAATTGAGCGATTCTCCAAAGTCAAGACAAATTTTGTAAACCTTATTGCCAAGAGCAAGTCACAGATCCTCCTTGTGAAAATGATGAATCAAGTGGGCACAGTTTATACATTCAACACCCAGAGAAGTCAATTATAAGAGAAATTGGTCCTTCTACATTTACAAACCAACTGTGAACAAATAGGTCTTATTTGTAATGTATAAAATATGCTCCATTTAAACAATGAATTGAAAATAAATTTGATTTATAAATGAGGGAGAATTTTGGCAGGAAACACTGACTCAGGAATTCTGCAGTGTGCACCCAAAGGAAAAGAAGTGGCTTGGAAATACTGCCTCCTGTGATTTGAAGGCCATTATGATGGAAAGAATTCATCAGGAAAGAATACTCTTCATTTTTGCACATACGTCATTGCATCAACATTTATTTATGTTTCTGGTTATTTTTTAAAGCCTTCAACAAAAAAAACATTAAAATAACTAGTAAAAAAACTTAGACAAATGCATTTATATATAACATTCTTATGAGAGTGTTTTTAAAATAACTACTCACAATTAAAGCCTTTGCCACAATGTGGGTTATCTAAGAATAATAGATTTCTTTGGGAATAAAGATATGTTATTTGTGGAAAAAATAGTTATATCTTCAAATTAAAGCATTTCTAGAGAAGGAAAGGGGAGATAACATTAGTAAATTCAACTATACATATTTGCACATTATTCCTGAGATTAAGGCCTGTCCATCATCCCTCTAACAGGAGATGGGTAGCATATCATCACTAGTCTTCTGGAATCATGATCAGTTATTTCATTCATCAGAGTTCTTTAGTCTTTTGAAATTGTTTTTCTTTATAGGGTTAAGATTGCTGTATAAATTGTACAAGTTCTGCTCATTTCTCTGCTTTACCTCATGGCAGTTGTCCTAGATTTCTCTCAATTGGGATCTTGCATTGTTTTGGTTTGTTTTTTTTTACAGCATAATATTTCACTATATTCAGATATCACAATTAGTCTGGACATTCCTTCACTGAAAGGCACTCCTTTATTTTCCAGTTCTTTGCTGTATAAAAAATATTGCAATGCACATTTTTTGGGGTAAATATGGGTCTTTTCCTCTATCTTTGATTTCAATGGGAATTATGCCTAGTAGTGGTATCTCTGTATTCAAGGATGTGCAATTTACTCTTTGACTTTGTTTCAAATTGTTTTTCAGGATGTTTGGAGGAATTCATAGCTTCATATGTGATACAATTGAGTTAATGTCTTCCTATAGCCCCTTGAAAATTTTTTTACATTTTTGTCATCTTTGCCAATCTGATAAGTGAAAGATAAGAGTCCCAAAGCTTTGTTCATTTGAATTTCTTATATAATTGATTATTTGGAGCATTTTTTTATTTCATTGTTGACAGCTTAAATTTCTTTCTTTGAGAGCTTCCTTTTATATATATTTGACCATTTATCTATTGAGAAATGACTGCTGTTCATACATTATACATTTGTATTCATTCCCTATATATGTAGGCTATCAGTGCTTCATCAGAGAAATTTGCTGTGAATGTTCTGTACCCTCTTCCCCCATAGTTTTCCATTTCCCTTATTCTAACTGCTTAGCTTTTGCTTGTACAAAGCTCTTTCAATTTTATGAAATCTAAACTATCCTTTTTGCTTCCTGTGCTTCATCTAGTCATTGCTTCATCAAGAGCTCTTCTTTTCTGGTTGCATTTTAAAGCCCATTATAATCTGACTTCAGTTTACTTTCCTGGCCTATTGTCCTTTATTCTGCTTGAAATACTCTGTGTTTTGGCCAGTCTGATCTTCTTGATGTTTTCCATGCATACTATTCCATTCCTCTTCTTTGTAAAGATGCCTAGAATTTTTTCCCTCCATAAATTATTTTGCATATACTTCAAGTTACTTATATAGAGTATCCTAAAAATTTTAGTGAATTTTCAGCTTTTAAAAGGCACATAAGCTTAAAATTACACTAAGAATTGGGGATGCATTGTCTGTACATGCTATTTCACTGGACAAGCCTTTCAATTTGAGAATGGTTCTTGTTCTTCTATCCTTGAATGAATTCCTTATATATCAGAGAAACTTGGTATAATTTCCCCAACAAATTATTTCTCTTCTAATTTTACCTGCACTGATTTTGTGTAGAAACATTTCAATTTTATCTAATCAAAATTGTCCATTTTATCTTCTGTGATCCTCTCTATCCTTTAGTGTTGGGTTTAGAGTCAGGAAGATCTGAAGTCAAATCTCACCTCAGATACTTCTTACCTACATACCAATGGGTAAGTTACTTAACGTCTCAAAAAGCCTGTTTCCTCATCTTTAAAGTAGGGATAGCCTCTATCTCAGAGTGTTGTTGTGAGGAGCAAATGATGTAACATACATACAGAGCTTTGCATACCTTAAAGCACTGTTATTGTCCAGTCTTTTAGTCGTGTTGAACTCTTCATAATGGTGGATCAACTTGTTCATGGGGTTTTCTTGGTAAAGATACTGGAGTGGTTTGCCATTTTCTTCTCTAGTTTTATGCAAGCAAAGGTTAAATGACTCACCCAGGATCACATAATAAGTGTTTGAAGGCAGATTTGGACCTGGTCTTTTTAACTCCAGGCCTGTTCTATCTGCTATGAAAATCTTGCTGTTTCCCTAAAGTACTATATATAAATGTTAGCTATTAATAAAATTGTTATCCATAGTTATAAAAAGTAACTGCTTCTTTGAAACTGATTTATGATATGAACCTTTTTTCAAAATCATGTAGTCAATTGGAGTTTATTGTTTTATATGGTCTAATAAGAATTTGGTCTAAACCTAATTTATGTCAGACTGCTTTCTAGTTTTGTCAATAGTTTTTATTATTCCAGTAATTGGGGTCTTTAATGATCAAATATTACATCATATGTTTGCTTACGTATCTTATGTACCTAATTCTTTGTACTGTCCAGTTTTTAAAATATTTTAAATTGGACCAAATAGTTTAAATGATTAATACTTTATAGTGCAATTTAAGATCTAACACTGATTGACTCTCTTCCTTCCTGGTTTTTTACATGACTTCTCTTGAGATTCTTAACCTTTTGTTCCTTCAGATAAGTTCTATTATTTTTCCTACTCTATGATCCAATACATTTCTGGGTATGGCACTGAACTTTTAATTAAATAAATTTAGGTAATATTCTTGTTATTATATTAGCACAAGCTATACCAAAAAGAGCAGAAAAAGAAATTGAAGGAATTAGAATAGGCAATGAGGAAAAAAAGTTATCATTCTGTAGATTATATGATGGTGTACACAGAGAATCCCAAAGAATCAACCAAAGAACTTATGGAAATAATTAACAACTTTAGCAAAACTTTAGGATTCAAAATAAACTCACATAAATCATTAGCATTTATATTTACCACCAACAAAGTCCAACAGCAAGAGATAGGAAAGGACATTTGTATAGTTAGAACCCTTGGACTCCATCTCTCAGAATTCTTTCCTCATCTCAAAATCCATTTTCCCTTTTTGTTTATGTGCATCTTTATATTATTGTTTATATAGTTGGCTGTAACTCAGCCTCTTCTCTCTTTTCCCACAACTGTGGCTAACTTTTTTTTACTTTATTTATTATTAATAAACTTTATAAAATGTAATACTTAGTTATTGTTTATTAATTTTGAAGCTTACACATTCCATTTGATGATATAAAATCCCTTTGGGTATACCTATCAAAATAAACACAGTTACTCTATGAACACAATTATAAAGCACTTTTCATACGAAGTCAGATCTAAACAATTATAAAAACATTAATTGTACATGGATAGGTCGAATGAATGTAGTAAAAATAACAAACCTACCTAAATTAATTTACTTATTCATTGCCATGTCAAACTACTGAAAATTATTTCATAGAACTAGGAAAAAATAACAAAAATTAGAATAACAAAAGACCAAGACTATCAAGGGAATTAATGAAAAAAATTATGAAGGAAGGAGGCCTAGCTATACCAGATCTCAAACTATACTATAAAGTTGTAATTATCAAAATAATCTGATGGACTAAGAAATAAGATAGTAGATCAATGGAATATCTTAGATTATTAATATACAGTAGTTAATAACCATAGTAATCTAGTGTTCAACAAAACAAAAGATCTAACCTTTGGGGGAATGAACTCATTATTTAATTGTTTGTGTGATATGTCTTCTGTTATGGCATGAAGAAAATGTTAATATTGATTTCGTGAAAGCAATGGTATAACATATCAGATGTCAGAATCTAAATTGCAAAATAAGGAGAAAACAATTATCAAAAACTTTCTACATGTAATTAAAAAATAAAACATTATTATATTAGCACATCCTAACTATTTGTAATTAATAGCTCTTCAGTTCTTTAGATCTGTCTATTTCTGTAAAGACTACTTTGTAGTTGTATTCAGAAAATTCTCATGTGTCTTCATAGGTAGATTTAAATATATTCTGTGGTTCTTTCAAATGGTATTTCTTTTTTTGTCTCTTCCTAGTGAGTTTTAGTGGGAGTATACAGAAAAACTGGTGATTTATGTAAGTTTGTTTTTATATTCTACTCCTTTATTTTTTTCTTTTATTTTTTAAAATATTTTTTATTTTGAACATTTTTCTCCTAATTACATATTTCATGTTCTTTCCCTCTCCCCAAAACCCCCTAACCCTCCTTAGCCAATGCACAATTCCACTGAGTTTTACATGTATCATTGATCAAACCTAATTCCATATTATTGATAGTTGGACTAGAGTTATCATTTAGTGTCTACATCCCCAATAATTTCCCCAACAGCCCATGTGTTCAAGCAGTTGTTTTTTCTTCTACGTTTCTCCTCCCACAGTTCTTCCTCTGAATGTGGCTAGTTTTCTTTCTTATAAGTCCCTCAGTCTTCCTCTGGATACTTGCATTGCTGCTAGTAGAGAAGTCTGTTATGTTCAATTGTACTACAGTGTATCAGTCTCTGTGTACAATGTTCTCCTGGATCTGTTCCTCTCACTTTGCATCAATTCATGGAGGTCATTCCAGTTCACATGGAATTCCTCCAGTTCTTTATTCCTTTCAGTGCAATAGTATTCCATCACCAGCAGATACCACAATTTGTTCAGCCATTCCCCAATCGAAGGACATTCTCTCATTTTCCAATTTTTTGCCACCACAAAGAGCACGGCTATAAACATTTTTGTACAAGTCATTTTCCTTATTATCTCTTTGGGGTATAATCCAAGCAGTGCTGTGGCTGGATCAAAAGGCAGATAGTCTTTTAAAGCCCTTTGAGCATAGTTCCAAATTGCCATCCAAAATGGTTGGATCAGTTCACAACTCCACCAGCAATGCATTAATGTCTCAATTTTGCCACATCCCCTCCAATATTCATTATTCTCCCCTTCTTTCATTTTAGCCAATCTGCTATGTGTGAGGTGATACTTCAGAATTGTTTTGATTTGCATTTCTTTAATTATAAGAAATTTAGAACACTTTCTCATGTGTATTCTGTTCCTTTATTGAAGTTATCATTTCAATTAATTTTAGTGGAATTTTATGGTTCTCTAAATAAATCATCGAATCATATGCAAAAAATGAAAATTTTTTTCCCTTTTTGCCTATGATTATTTGTCTTAGTTTTTAAGCTGTTTTATTGTTATAGCTAATTTTTCTAGAACTATATGAAATAATAGTGAAGATAAAAGACATACTTGCTTTACCCTTGATTTTACTGTAAAGTTTTTAGGCATTTTTCCATTTTATATAATACTGATTCTTAATTTTAGATAGATTCTACTTTCCACAAGAAAGCAAAGTTCATTTATTTCTCTACATTAAAAAAAAACAGAAATGGGTATGGTTTATAAAAAAAAGATTTTAGGTGAACTTATTACTATAATCATGAGATTTTTATTGTTGTTTATTATTTTATTATTTATATTTATTATATTATTTATATTTATTACTTTGTTATTTTAAAAGTCTATTATAATAATAGTTTTCCTAATAGTGAATCAGTTCTAAATTCCTAGTTTAAATCCAACTTCATAGTTTATAATCTTTATATGCTGCTGTAAACTCTTGGCATTTTATTTAATATTTTTACTTACATATTCATTAGGGTATTAAGTGAACACTTTTTATTTCTTTGTTTTTTCTCTCCCTGATTTAGGTATAAAAGCATAATTTGTCAGTCAATAAATATTTTTGAAGCATCTGCTATGTGCAAGGCACTGTGCTAAGGACTGGGGATACAAATATAAATAAAGATAAAGATTGTCTTTGCCCTCTAGAAGCTTACAATCTAATTGGGAAGACAAAAAAACAAAAGAAAGCTGAAAAGGGTGAGAGGAAGGAAGAGGGAAAAGTTAACCTAGTACAGAGTCAGGATGAAGAGTTCCAAGTAAATCCAAAAGTAGTACGGAAATTATCTCTACTGAGTCTCTCATTTTAGAGAGAACATCCAAATGCACAAATTCCTTCCAATGGTTGGGGTGGTGGGTCACTTGAGTACAAGTTCTATGGTACAGTGGAATAAGCTAATTGGGTAACATAACTAATTTTGACATCAATATGGTGAGTCCCTGAGCATGGGGTAGCACTGGCCTGCTTAAGAAGTGGCAAAGGAGCCCAAGTCAGAAGTGGAAAGGGTAAAAAATTTTGTATTGATCAGTAGTGAGATCATACCCATGCATCTCTAAAAAAACTAGATAGAAAAATAGAAAGAGATAGATAGGTAGTAGAAAGAAAGACACATAGTTAGATGAAAAAAATGAGAGACATAGATAGATAAATGGAAAATAGTCACATATAAATAGAAAAATAAATATAGATAGATATAAAATATAATAGATGAATTAAAAATAGATATAGATATATAGAAAGGTGGATAGATAGATAGATGGAAAAATAGACAGACAGACAGACAGACAGACAGACAGACAGATAGATAGATAGATAGATAGATAGATATATGGATAGGTAGATCTAGGGTCTGAACCAATTCTTAACTTTTATGATTATAAATTGAAATCAAGGGGACTTCCCAGAAACTTTGGCTTTTGCAGAATGAGTATGTGAACTGGGGTGAATTATGATAGTTCCATGAATTTTAATCTTTCTCTTTTATAATGTTCAAGCCTTCTTGTTACATGTATGTGGGATGGAAAGAGTAACTATCAGATTTAAATGAGGGCAAACTTCCCACTTGGATAGCAAAATGTTGCTAACTTTTTTTTTTCCTGTGAAACTTTCAAAATTATTCACAAAGCTCCTATAGTGTATGTGCCATATGGAGAACGTAGGAGCCTAGTTCAAGTTGTTCTCAAGGAGACACAGCTCTTCCAGCACACAGCATTGTCTGTCAGGCTGCTAACTCAGCCAAGTGGAAGCTCAAGGACTGCACCCTCCACCCTGTACCTTCACTAAGAGTAACTGGGGCTGAACCAAGTCAAGCCAACAACCCCTTAAATTCAATAATTCACAGGATGCCTTTGGGTATGTTCCACTGCACCATCTAACACAGTGTGACAGGTGATTTCATGCATCATTTAACTCTTTGCATTGTCAAAGAATGCAACAGAGATTAATCAGAATAATTTCGCATTTGTAAACAATTTTCTCTCCAAGGAACTCAGACCTTATAAACATGAACTACTAAGGCAGAATTCATCCTTATAGAACTCCTGTGAAGAATACAAGCCTGTTATATTTACCCTCCCCTACCTGATGCTCCAAATGCAGCTGCAAATTAAGTTATACTTTTCTTCTACTTGTTGCTAGAGGCATACAATGCCTAGATGGTACCTAAGGTTCCTGTAAGCCTTAGTCTTTTGTTATTTTATTTTCACTTGGTACTGTAAGAAAAATAGACAGAAATAATTGAAGAAAAAAGAAGAGGTGATAAAGAAGCTTTGTAAAGGAGAGGAAGGGACCTTAAAAACTATCTAGCCCAATTTTTGTAGCCTTCATTTTGTAGATAAAGAAACTGAGGCCAAATGGTTTGAAGTGACTTGTCCAAGGTCATATGGTTATTAAGTGGCAGAAGTATGATTTGAAGGCAGACCCCCTGCCCCTAATCCACCTCTTTCCATGATTCCATGCTGCCTATTGTGGCACTTTTCTAATAAGGTGGTGAAAATAGTATATCACACCAAAAATCCTACTCAAAGGCTTTATTTGCAGTTCTGTATGCCTTATTCATTCATTCTGCACAGACAATTTAATGGTCCCCAATGCATATTTTTTTAAATAATTTTTTATTTTTAGAAAAAATTTCCCTGGTTACATAAGTCATGTTTTTACTTTACCCTTCACCCAATGCATATTTTATTGTTCACATTTAATAGTTCCACATTAGTCTGCAGGGCATTTAAATGCTGTCCAGTCATAAAAAAATACAAGAATAAAGAAGTCTGCTAGCCTGGTTTTCCATATTACAATTCAAATGATAATTCATTGCTACCTTTGTAATAAATTGTTAAAACAAAGAACAAGGCATTCCCCAAACCCTGAATACTAATAGTTCGATTTCTTTCATCAACAGGATAGTTTAATAGTGGGTGATAATTTATTAAGACAGGTACTTTTGGTAGAGCTGATCAAAAACTATTTTGACTATAGTCAATAGTTATGCCATGCAGTCTTCAGGAGTGGTAGAAACTTGGAGAGAAGTGTTGCGCTGATGGAGCCCGAGGGCTGGCAGGGTTCTGAGGGCAAAATGCCTCAGAATATCCATAGACTATTTCATTAATGAAGTTAACACAGGGAGAGGAAAGGCAAAAGCTACATATTTCTAGCACATCTCTCCACCTTTATTTTGGATACTAAACTAAGATTTTGCGTAGGCAGAGCAAGATGGCCACTTAGAAGCAGCAACAGTTGAGTCTTCTGTTAAAAACCTTTCCACAGCAATATAAAACAAAGTGTTTTGAAGGGGACAGAAAACCAAATCCAACAACAGGCCAGAGCCAGGGAACCCTATTGCTCAATTCAACTTAAAAGGTACATTGAGAAGGTTGAATTCTTGGATTTAAGGAAAAAGAAAGAAGGAAGGTCCAAGGACCCTTCTCCTACCTACTGTGCTGAAACTTTAGTAGTTGCTGGGATCTCTGGGCAAGGGCTCCAGCCCTGAGGGAGTACCTTGCTACTATAGATACTCAATGCTTAGGGCTCTGACCATAGCTGGCAGAGAGGCAGTTGGAGGAGAGGAACAGAGAGGAG
Organism: Gracilinanus agilis; assembly: GCF_016433145.1. NCBI lineage: Eukaryota > Metazoa > Chordata > Mammalia > Didelphimorphia > Didelphidae > Gracilinanus > Gracilinanus agilis. Next base: position 477,575,716 of record NC_058131.1, on the reverse strand, counting down.
GGTAGCCTGGTCACAGCCTTCAGCCACCACTCTCTACCTTGGACCTCTCCCTCTGGGGGTTTTGGACTCAGGGCATATATAACTCTGCAGATCAGCTCAGCCAGGCTTAATCCCACCTATCAATAGTGCAGATAAGAAACCTTCAGAGGACAGGGAAACTCAATCTCCAACACCCCTCCCCCACCTACTGTGCTGAGACCCCTGGTAAGAAGTTGGATGACTGGGATCCCAAGGCTATAACTGTGACAGAGTACCTTGGTACCACCATGGGAAGCTCAGGGTTCTGACCAGGTAGTTGACAGGGAGGCATCTGGCAGAAAGGAGTAGAGAGAAGGATGAGAGTAACCACCTTCAGTCTCCACACCTTCACCTTCAGCTTCTGCTGGCAGCTGGGAAAGATCTGGTCTCAGGGCTCATTAATACAATAGGTCAGCTCCACCAGCCTAAATTAGTTAATCAGCAGAGTAGAGAAGAAGCTCCTTCAGGACATAATAGCCCAAAACCATAGATCCAGCAAATAAACAGAGGAGCGAGTTTACAGCCAATGATGGGGGAAAAAGGGAAAAAAAATATGAAGAAACAATATAAAAAGAAATTATAATTGACAGCTTCTATCCAGGTAATGAACAAAGAACAAATGGAACAGAGGAGGATCAAGGAACACCAAGTAAAAATTCAGGAACTCCAGTGAGTTGAACAGAGGCTTTGGAAGAACTCAAATCATAATTCAAAAAACAATTAAGAGAGGCTGAGGGAAATTGGGAAAAGTACTTAAAAAGCAAAATAGGTCATCTGGAAACAGAGGCACATAAACTAGAATAGGAAAATAGTGTTTTAAAATCCAGAATTGACCAGTTTGAAAATGAGGCAAAGCAAGTGAAGGATAACCTACAAAGAAAAACAGACAAAAAGGAAAAGGATGACCAAAAAGCCAAGGATGAAATTCAGTCTTTAAAAATTAGAATCCAACAACTAGAAGCAAATGACTTCAAGAGGCAGCAAGAGCCCATAAAACAAAATAAAAAGAATGAAAAAATTGAGGAAAATATGAAATACCTCATTAATAAAACAACAGACCTTGAAAATAGATCTAGAAGAGACAATTTAAGAATTATTGGACTACCAGAAAATCATGACAAAAAAAGAAAAAATCTGGACATTATTCTATAGGAAATTATCTAAGAAAACTGCCCTGAAATTCTTGAACTAGACAGTAAAGTGGAAATTGAAAGAATCCACAGATTACCTCCTGCATTAAATCCCCAATTGATAACACCCAGGAATGTTATAGCCAAGTTCAAGAACTACCAGACCAAGGAAAAGATACTACAAGATGCTAATTCCCTTTTCATTCAGATATCATGGAGCCACAGTTAGGATAATACAGGACTTGGCTGCATCCACACTGAAGGACCAGAAGGAATGGAATATGATATTCTGAAAAGCAAGGAAACTGGGTCCACAACCAAGAATCAACTACCCAGCAGGGGAAAGTGTGGTCATTTAATAAAATAGAAGACTTCCAAGCATTCCTAAAGAAAAGACCTGACAAACAAAAAATTTGATGCCAAAAACAGAACTCAAGAGAATTACCAAAAGGTAATTAAGAAAGGGAAAACAAAACAAAACAAAAAAATTTTAGGGGACCCAATAAGTTTAAATGATTTGTATTCCTATAAGAAAAGATGATATTGGTAACTCTTAAAAATTGTTATTATCATAAGGGTAGCTAGAAGAAGTATGCTTAGAGGGTACAGTGACAAACTGTATAGGATGATATGTCAAAAATATATATAAAAACCTAGGGGTAAAAAAAGAGAATACTAAGAGAAATGGGAAAAAGACAAAATTAAGTAAATTTATATTTCCTAAGGAAGCACATGGGGAGGGGAGAGATCAATACAATGGAAGGGTGAAAGAGGATGGAGACAGGTAATACTTAAATATTACATGCATTGAAATTGATTAGGATAGGGAAGAACAATCAGATCCATTGGGGCAGAGAATTATATTGTGCCCTATAGAGAAGTAGAAGGGTAATAAAGGGGCTGGTGAGGAGGGGACCAATAGAAGGGAGGGAGAGGTTGGAGAGGGGTCATTTAAAAAGCCCTATAGAAAGAAGGGAATAAAGGGAGGGGTGAAAATGGGAGTAATATTAGGGAGGAGAAAGGGGCAGACTGACTAAAAGTGAAAAGTTGGAGGGGAGGGTAAGAGAGATAAGAAAAAAGGCAGAATCAAAGGAGGAAACCAAAATTGAGGGGAATATATGGACAGTAATCTTAACTGTGAATGTGAATGGGATGAACTTACCAATAAAAAGGAAGCAGATAGCATAATGGATTAAAAGCCAGATTCTTACCATATGTTGTCTACAAGTAACCTAAGATTTTATTGGTCAAAGAATTTCCTGATAAGGGAGCTCCCTTTAATAACAAAATTCGTTAACTAGTGGGCAATTTCAGAACCTTGGAGAGTTGCTGGAGGCATTGAGAGGCTAAAAGATTTATGCAGGATCACTTGGGCAGCAGTATATGTCAGAGAGGGACTTCCCTGATTTTGAGGCCAGCCAGCTCTCTACTACTTTTCCAGGCTCTCTCTTCCTTCTCCCTCCAATCCTATTATCAGTCTGAAAATAAGACCCCCAGGTCAGCCATGTGCCCTTGATCACAGGAAGAATAAAGAATAAGGTAACTAAACTTTAAAATGTTGTCTTGGAAAAATCTGTGCAAGTATTTACTTTAAACCTAGGATTAAGGTCATAATAGCCTCATATATTCTGGGAGCCTGTAGGTCCAGTACATTGCTCAAAATGCAAGGGTTTGGAATCATTCTGACAGGCATTCAATATTAAGTTTAAAGTTGGCCCTATGCAGACTGAAATTAAATTTTCTGTCACTAGCATGCATCTAAAACTTCCTTCCAGTTCATAAGTATGAAATATAAAATACCCTGGGATTAAATTAGCCACATACCGAAACATGGCAAAGAGTTTTTTTACTTTCCCAAACAATGGCATTTTTTTTCAGCTTGACAACCACATGGATGCCTGGCATGGGATATGTAAATAAAATGGAATGAGAGAGTAGAAAACAGGAAATATTTTTACATGGGCCTTTTAGATTTGAAGTGGCACACTTGACCTGTCTCAAAATTGGAGTGAAGCACTTGGGGTATGTAAATTCAGAGGGAGACGAGAATGGAAAACATAAGGATGAAAGGGCCTTTGAAAATGTAGCCTTTTCAAGGAAAGTCTCTGTCATTTACTTAGAAATGAAGATCTAACCTAAGAAGGTTTTCTGAATGAAGAGCAATAGACATGAATACCCCTGCATTTTGAAGTCCAAGACTACCTCAAATTTATCCCCCCCTCTTTTTTTTAATCCCTGAAAATATACTACTTTGGTTTAAGAACTAGCTGGCCCCTCTGAAATGCAAGGTCAAGATTGAACCAGTGATTTTTCTGGTTGAATCAGATGACAGAAAAAGGGAAAGAGAACTTCCAATCCCTTGGCTCCCTCCTCTTTCATAGTGTAAAAGAAATAAAATATCATAAAGTGTGACAACTATATTCACAGCAGGAGTTGAGGGCTGAGTATTACACTAGATTGGGAGCGTGAGTTGCTGTAAAATTAGTGGCCATCCTGATTCAATTCCAGGAAGATTTCTAGTGACTACTTAGATTAGTCCTATTGCTTTCATTTTTTCATCTACTATCACTCCTCAATTTCTTATAATCTGACTTCTATTCCCAACACTCTACTGAAACTTTTATTCTAAAGGGAGACTCCCTTATTGTCAAATCCAAAGTCTTATTCTCATTCCACATTCTGCTTAACTTCTCTATATCTTTTGACACTACTGATTGACCTCAACTGATTATATTATCACTTCAAGGCAAGTAAAAAAAAACTAACCACATATTAAGCACCTACTATATGCCAGGTACTCATTTGGCTTCTTAAATCCTACTCTCTCTTAGTCTTTTTTTTAAACCCTTAACTTCTGTGTATTTGTTCCTAGGTGGAAGGGTGGTAAGGGTGGGCAATGGGGGTCAAGTGACTTGCCCAGGGACACACAGCTGGGAAGTGTCTGAGGCCATATTTGAACCTAGGACCTCCCATCTCTAGGACTGACTTTCAATCCACTGAGCTACCCAGCTGCCCCTATCTTGGTTAGTCTTATAACCCTCAAAATCATTTTTTTTGTTTTCTCCTCTTTTTATTATGACACTCTCAGTGGTTCTGTCCTCATTTCTATTTGCTATCTACACTATAGGCCTTGGAAAACACTTTTACTCCTTTGGCTACTACTATTATTTCTATTCAAATCATTCTAAGGTCTAAGTAAGACATTTCTATTAAATTTCATACTGATATTTCAGACAGTCTATAGCAACTTCCACCTGCTATTCTAGCACCTCAAAACCACATACCAAAATGAAACCTGTCTCCCATATCTATTCTACCTTCTGACTTTTTTTCCCATTAATAACACTACCATTTACCCATGTAGGATACCTTAGCCCTGTCTTTGACTTACCCCCCCCCTTAATCTCCTGAATACAATCAATCATTAAATTCATCATGTCTTCTTCCTCATTCATTCTATTCAATGGATGCTACCCTATTCTAGCCTCTCATCATCACTCACTTGTAACAAATTAAGAACCTTTCACTGACATTAAAGATGCTTTTATATCATTTGCTTGAGGTCTCTTTGTGTGTTATTCTTCCTGTTCAGATACTATAGAAAGCTCAGAAACTTGCCATTTATATGTAGAATCAGGCTTTCTCATAATTTTCTCCTAATATTGATGGAATTGGGGAAGAGAATCAGGGTCACTGAATAAAGAAAAGGTCTTGTAACATAATCTTGTACTTGTCTCCAATTTCTAACACAAACTAAAGAGGCTCCAAGCTTTTGGACTTTCTCTCTCTCTCTCTCTCTCTCTCTCTCTCTCTCTCTCTCTCTCTCCCTCACTTCCTTCTTCTCTCCTACCCCACCACACAAGTTTAGTTGATGAAGTCACACATAATGAAGTTTTAATGTGCTAACAAGGTATAATACATTCTGTGATCCCTTTATGAGGTGTGAACACTCCTCTGATTAAGTCAGGAAGGGAATAACAATTGACTGCACAAACAAATTAGCCTGTCCCTGGGGACTTTAAATAGCTAACCCTTGGAGGAATTTTAGCATTTTGGCAGTTCGAAAACCAGAAAAATTGAAATTCAGGTGTTGCCTGAGAAGGAGACAACTGCATTGGAGGGGAGAATGGAACTTCTTTCTCTTCCTCTTCCTCTTCATTCCTCAGATCAGTTGTGTAAATTTGAAGAAGAGCTACTCAACCAGTTTGAGACATTGCATTCAGGGGAAAGCAGAGACGTATTCTAAGCAGACACAGATTTTAGAGACAATTAACAGAGGGGAGGAAACACCTTCAAGGATCATGACCCTTGGCAGCAGAGAAGAGAGTCAGACCATGAAAAGGAGCAGAATTTGGGATGCCAGCTAGAAACCTTGCTTAGCACAGATGTAGAAGGCAAGGGAAGATGTAGAAAGAATCTATGAAGAGAAAAAAAATCCAGGCCCTAAAGTATAAGAATTTATGAGTTGCTTTCCCTGATTACTATTTCAGGGCCTTGTCATCTTCATGCTAGAACTTAGAAATTCTCATTTTAATGCTATAACCTGGGTTTACATTGTACAGATATCCCCTTACTCCTCATACTTTTTGTATATGTTCCATTCCTCTTCAAAATTAAATTTTATTTCCTGTGTCTTCTCCTTTGGGATGTTGCTCCTTTTTTCCATGGTGACTGCTCTTTTATCTTATAAATTAATTAGTGATAATGGATTGAATGTGTTAAACCTCCCCTGATGGCACAGTTCCATTTTTACATCTTCAAAATGGGAGTATAAAATAAAAATATTTAACAAGGTGTTGAAACTGGAGATATATTAGGAGATAGTAAACAAGTACCATGTTTAAGTCACCAGTTCATAACAAATTCTACCCTAGAGCTCTGAAAAACATGCCAAATGAAATTGTTGAGATATTATGATATGTGCATGGATTAATTTAATGATGTGTATCACAACCTGTCTAAATCTTCTCATTCTGTTCAGCTCTTGTCTATTCCTCCACTAAGGGCTGAGAAGTCACGGGTTGTTAATTTATTGTCTCTTTCTCTTTCTCTCTTAGGCAGCTGGGTGGCACATTGGAAAGAGAGCTCGGCTTGAAATCAGGAAGGCCTGAGTTCAAACCTGGCATCAGAAACTTACTAACTGTGTGACCCTGGGCAAATCATTCAATCTCTGCCTCAGTGTCCTCATCTGGAAAATAAGTATAACAATGGCATAAGTTTGTTTTGAGATGAAATGAAATATTTGCAAGGCTTTTAGTGCTATAAAATGCGATTACAAGATAATAGTAATAAGATGGCATTTCATAATCATCAGTGTCATGTCTCAAGTTCCTTCTGGCACAAAAAATGAACTGCAGAAGTTTAAGATGAGGGAGAGAGAGTAACTATGTGAAAAAGACATTGAGTGTTAGTATACAAGTTTAGTATGAGATAACAGTGTGGTCCAGCAGCCAAAAGAAGCTAACATAACATTCAACTGCATTAATAGAGTCACAGTGGCCAAAAGGAGGGAAGTATGCATTCTTCTGTACCAAGCCCTGATCCATCCACCTCTAGAATATTGCATTTGGTTCCAGGTACATTTTAGCAAGGAAAATGTTCCACTGGAGAGCATATAAAAGAAGGAAAATAGAGGAATAGAGGATGGTGAAAGGACTGAAAACCATGCCATATTAGGACTAGCTGAAAGAAGTGGGAATGGTTAGACTCCAGAAAAGAAAGGAGATTTGGGGAGATCATCATAACTGTCATCAAGAATTTGGAGGGCTGTTATGTAGAAGAAGGATGAAACTTGTTCAGCTGGCCCCAGTGGATAGAACCAGTTATGAAGAGACAGTTTTCAGTTGAATACTCTTGTTTTTCTGTCTTTTAACATATGTGGCCTAGAAATCTTACATGTTTCAGTTTGCTTAAAAAGTCTGTTCCAGTTTGATTCAATGTATATAAAAATTCATGCTTCTATTTCATATTATGCATCAGGCATCACTGGGGTTGGAAGCATGACTTATCTCCTCTTTCCCAGATGTTAAATGTTAATGGGGAAATGCTGGGGGAAAATACAAAATTTTCAATTTTTCATTTTTATTTTCTAAATCTGAACCATTCCTAGGGCACCTTATGCCTATCAGGCTTAAGGGACCATTTCCTATGAGTATATCCATTCCTCTCTACATGGACACTTGCTTTATCGAACGTTGTTTTAAAAGATAATGGTGGCTTCTGGGTTAATATGGCGGCAGAGTAAAAAGCAGCCACTTAACCTCTCCTAGCTGAAACATATAGGACTCCTCAAGGGGACATAAAAACAAATCCAGACAAACGAAGGGACCCCACAACATGGTGCAGCATTGAAGGTACCTGGGATCAGGGCATTTCCATGCTATAAGGGGGTGAAATAGCTCTACTAAAACGCGAGCTGAGCAACCCCCTTCCCCCTCACCCATACCACCTACAGGGCCAAAGCCAGCACACAAGAGCTACAGCAAGTTTGGAGAATCCATTAAGTCCTTGGCAGCTACCTGAGGTCACCAGGGCCTGTTCCTGAGAGGATCAAGACTTAAAACCCCAAGAGGCTAAAGAACGTGTGGACTTTGAACACAGACCATGAGTGCAGCCACGGTTGCAGCTGCAGACACAGATCCTGAGCTTAGGTTCGGACTTTGAGTGGGGACCCAGTGCAGAGGGGTGCACAACTGTGGAAGCAGCTCCCTGGGACTGTTAAAGGAGCTTCGGGCAGAGGAACAAGCAAGGGGACCACCAGGAGGCATGACTCTGAGAATAACTAAGGAGCCCAAAGAGCGCAGATAGACCCTGGGCATGAGGATAAAGCTGAGAGGGCTCTAGGCTAACAATTGCAAGCCAGAGACAAGAACCCCAGAAGAGAAAGATCAAGAAGAAATCTTTAACACTCAACAACTTTTACACAGAAAAAATCCTGACAACAGAGCAAACGGCAAAGGAGAACAAACAAGTAATCATATCCAACCTTCCCCCAAAAGTGAAAACTGGTCACAAGCTATTGAAGAGTTCAAATCTGAGATTATGAGAAAGATGGTAGAGATCTGGCAAGAAAATAACAGTTTAAAAGGCAGAATTTTGCAATTAGAAAGTGAGGCTCAGAAATCAAATGAATTGATAAGCAAATTGAAGACTAGAAATGACCAGCTAGAAGTCTCGAAGAACCAAACAGACCAGATTCAAAAGGAAAACCAAAAGATTATAGTTGAAAACCAGTCTCTAAAGGCTAGAATTGGGTAATTAGAAAAAGATGTCCCCAAATCAAAAGAATTAATAAGCAAATTGGAGACCAAAATCAAACAGCTGGAAAACAGGATAGACCAAATCAAAAAGGAAAATCAAAAGAATATAGCACAAAACCAGTCTCTAAAGACAAGAATTGGGCAGGTAGAAGCCAATGATCTCTCAAGACAATAATAACAAATAAAGCAAAGTCAAAAGACTGATAAAATAGAAGGAAACATGAAATATCTCACTGAGAAATTGACAGATCAAGAAAACAGGTCTAGAAGAGATAACTTGAGAATCATTGGTCTTCCTGAAAAAGCAGAAATTAAAAGAAATTTGGACTCCATACTAAAGGAAATTATTCAGCCAAATTGCCCTGAGGTTCTACAACAAGAGGGCAATATAGAGATTGAAAGGATCCATAAATCACCTTCTACACTAAACCCTGAAAAGACAACCCCCAGGAACATAATAGTCAAATTCAAGAGTTTCCAAGTAAAAGAAAAAAATTTTACAAGAAGGCAGAATAAGACAATTCAGATATCAAGGAGCACCAATCAGGATCACACAGAATCTGGCAGCCTCCAAGCTAAAAGACCACAAGGCTTGGAATATGATATTCAGAAAGGCAAGAGAACTGGGTCTACAACCAAGGATCACCTACCCATCAAAAATAACTATATACTTCCAGGGGAAAGTATGGGCATTCAACAAGATAGAAGATTTCCAAGTATTTGCACAGAAAAGACCAGGACTAAATGGAAAGTTCGATATCCAATCACAAAAAAACAAGAGAAACATGAAAAGGTAAATAAGAAACAGAGGGGAAAGAAAGAAAACTCTTATTTTTAAATTTGCCTCTTTAAGAGCTTCAATAAGATCTAATTATTTGTATTCCTATGTGGAGAAATGTTATGTGTAATTCTCTGTAGTGAACTCTATTCATTATTACAGTATCCACTATTATAGTAATTAGAAGAATTATTCACAGGGAGAGGTTGGAGTAATAAATGGTCTAAGATGATAAGGGGGTGGGTGGGAAAGAGGGGGTTGAATAGTAGAGGACACCAAGAGAAACTTAAATGAATAAGAGAAATAGCATATTCTATTATACACAAAGAGGGCATGGGAAGGGCATCCCCTCGGATGAATACTATTATAAGAAGGAGAGGAAGAGAGCATTAAGAGGTAATATTTAAACCTTACCCTCAGTGGAATTAACCCTGAGAGGAAAGAGTAGCTACATCCATTGAGATATAGAACTCTATTTAACCCTACTAAGAAAGTCAGAAGGGATAAACCAAGGGGAGCAGAGGAGTGGGGAGGTCAAAAAAGGGAGGGGAGGAGAAGGGAGAGGGAATTCATTAGGCCTTAAAAATAAAAAGAGGGGAATAACAAGGGAGGGGGTAGAAAGGGTAGTAAATCAAGGGAGGGGACAAGGGTTACTGGTTTAAAAGGAAATAGTGTAAGAAGAAGAGGTAGAACTAAGAGAGGATGCCAGAATCTTGGGGAATACACAACTGATAATTATAACTCTGAATGTGAATGGGATGATTGATTATACTAAATTAAAAAGCTTTTGGACAAACAAAAACAATGCAACCAAAATCAGAAGGGAAACAACAAATTGGGAACAAATCTTTATAACAAAAAACTCTGACAGGGTTCTAATTACTCATATATACAAGGAGTTAAATCAATTGTATAAAAAAATCAAGCCATTCCCCAATTGATAAATGGGCAAGAGACATGAATAGGCAATTTTCAGATAAAGAAATCAAAACTATCACTAAGCACATGAGAAAGTGCTCTAAAGCTCTAATAATTAGAGAAATGCAAATCAAAAAAAAGCTGAGGTATCACCTCACACCTAGCAGATTGGCTAAAATGATAGTAGGGGAGAATAATGAATGTTGGAGGGCATGTGGCCAAATTGGGACATTAATGCATTGCTGGTGGAATTGTGAACTGATCCAACCATTCTGGATGGCACTTTGGAACTATGCTCAAAGGGCTATAAAAGATTGCCTGTTCTTTGATCCAGCCATACCATTGTTGGGCTTGTACCCCAAAGAGATAATAGATAAACAGACTTGAATGAAAATATTTATAACTGCGATTTTTGTGGTGGCAAAAAACTGGAAAAGGAGGGTATGCCCTTCTATTGGGGAATGGCTGAACAAACTGTGGTATATGCTGGTGATGGAATATTATTGAGCTGAAAGGAATAAAGAACTGGAGGAATTCCATGTGAACTGGAAAGACCTCCAGGAATTGATGCAGAGTGAAAGGAGCATAGCCAAAAGAACATTATACACAGAGGCCAATACACTGTGGTAAAATAGAATGTAATGGATTTCTGTACTAGAAGCAATGCAGAGATCCATAACAATTCTGAGGGACTTATGGGAAAGACTTATGGGGCAGCTGGGTGGCTCAGTGGATTAAGAGCCAGGCCTAGAGACTGGAGGTCCTAGGTTCAAGTCTGGCCTCTGACACTTCCAGCTGTGTGACCTTGGGCAAGTCACTTGACCCCTATTGCCCACCCTTACCACTCCTGGGCCAAGGACGGTCCCTAGCCCGGATGAAAAAGGAGGAGGGTTGGGCGTGGGGCTAGCAACCCCACCCTGTAAAAACTACATCTTCTAAAGAAACTGCAACCTAAAGTAGGGGCAGCTGGGCTAGCTCAGTGGATTGAGAGCCAGGCCTAGAGACGAAAGGTCCTAGGTTCAAATCCGGGCTCAGACACTTCCCAGATGGGTGACCCTGAGCAACCCATTGCCTACTGGTTGTGGCCCTATGCTCCTAGAATGGAGTCCCAGGATAAAAAAAATGGGAAAGAACCTTACCCACATTCAGAGGAAGAACTACAGGAGAGGAAACACAGAAGAAAAGCTAATGCTTGAACACATGGGTTGAGGCGGACATGATTGGGGATGTACACCTGAAACTACTACACCTATGCAACTATCAACAATTTGAAAATAAGTCTTGATCGATGACACATGTTAAAACCAGGGGAAATGAGCGTCAGCTATGGGGGTGAGGGAGGAGGTGGGGGGGGTGTGAAGGGGAAAGTGAGAACATGAATCATGTAACCATGATAACTTTTCTAAAAAATAAAAAATATTAAATATAAAAAAGATAATGGCAATTTACATGTCATTTTTGTCATTAGGACTTGTGCCATTATGGACAAATTCCTCTTCATAGAAAGCCCAGGGGAAGAGGAGGCATTCATTTCCATTGTCCATCACACTATTCTTCTCCCCCCTCCACCAGCAGGTACCACTATTCTCATACTTCATGGTCCTTCATGGACATCTGTCACCATCATTCCCAGGATCCCACCATCCTGGTACTCCTTTCCTGTGTCCCACTTTCTCCTCTTCAGCTTCTACATGTATAATAATTAGACATCCTAAGGAATTATCCACCCTGTTTCCTACCCATGGTCTCTGTGTCCTCTTGAACTTCTTACTACCTCATACTAACTTCCCCTTTATGTAGTCGTCTTCATAGAGTATATTTGTCTTTTTTAAATTTTTATTTATTTTTTTAAAAACCCTTACCTTCCATCTTAGAATCAATACTGGGGGTTGATTCTAAGGCAGAAGAGTGGTAAGGGCTAGGAAATGGGGTTAAGTGACTTGCCCAGGGTCACATAGCTAAGAAGTATGTGAGTTCAGATTTGAATTCAGGACCTCCCATCTCTGAGCCTGATCCTCAATTCTCTGAGTTCCCAGCTGCCCCCTTTATTTGTCTTTAAAAAGACAAATAAATATACTTTGCTTGCCCCACTTAGAATATTTTGCCATCTGTTATGAATATCAAATATGATAGTCATGAACAAATTATTCTATGAAGGCGTCACTGTCCTGAACATAAAATACACTAAACAGTGGACTATCAGCATAAAAGATCTGTCCCCAAAAAGTTGTGCTACCATATTTATTGGTTCTGTATCCACTGATTCCATTGCCCAGTTAACCTCAGGAAAAAAATGAAAAAATTAGAAAATTACAGAAAAAATGGTTCATAAGTTTCAAACCACCCAGCAAAGGAGAATAGACTATAACTTGATGAATGAAGTCTTGTAGCCCAATACATGACTCATTTCCCTTTGTCCTCATGCCATTGTTCTCCTCCAGCGTTCCCCTTAGTGTTCTTGCTGATCCTGTTGGTTGTAGCATTGTGACAATGCTTTTCTTAATTTAATTTATTTTTAATTAATTATGAAAAATTTTCCATGGTTACATGATTCATATTCTTTCCCTCTCTTCCTCCCTTCCCCCCCCCATGCAATGCTTTTTTAAAAAGTCCTTATTTACTGTAATAATGGCCTCAAAGCTGTTATAGAGAAAATATAGATTAGAGATTTAGTTAGCAGAAAGCAGGCACAAGCACAGTCTGTGTTGGAAGTTCTTATGCATCCTCATATCCACTGATTTGGTTACCTATGATTAATAGCAGGTGTTTGCTTATAACCACGGTTTTAGCCATCCACAGTAGATTTTGGAAGGAGTATCCTCCTGGCATATGGGGGCTATAACTGCACTTGCCAGTTCTATCATCTCCCATTTCCTATTCACTGTGCTCTCTTTTATCTGTATGGGTTGATTCCCCTGGCTACAGTGTCCAAATACATGACAACATTTTTAGGCTATGTCCTTTCTGTATCCCCACAGCCCTTCTGTGAACTAAGAATCACAGTTTTGGATTCTTCCACTTCCTCCTCCTCAGCTTCCACATGTACAATAGTTCTAGGGTTTTATCCACCCTGTTTCCTACCCATGGTCTCTGTGTCACTGCTTCATTGCTTCATTCTCTAACCCTGGCTTCCCTTCCTTGCTTTTTAGTTGGCTTATTATAAAGAATCAATGGTAATGCTTTGGTTATGGTCTTCTTCTACACAACTAATAGCATTTAATTTATAGCAATCTTGCAGCCCTAACATATGCAGTAATACAATGTATTTTATTTATTTATGTGTTTTATCTTTCCCATTGATTTATATATTTCTCAAAAGTAGGACCATATTTTAGCTATTTTCATACCCCTTCTAAGCTAATGAAAAACATTAACTAGTAGTACTAATCATTCTTTCCAAATACCAAATTACAGCAAGATTTAAAAAATGCAAAAAATACTAAGGTTCAATTAGGTGCCTCACTCATTATTTCTTAATCATTAAGTATATCATTGTTTAATGTAGCTCTTTCCCTTGACGTCAATAGAATTTTTCTTCAATTTGCCTTGAAACCATATTTTTCCCAAATCAAAAGTCCCTCTGTTTATATATGATGTTTTGAGGCTTCAGCCTTGTTTGGCATCAAAAGCCCTTGTTCCACGCTCTCTCCCCACCACTTTCGCAGTCATTCAGCATTAAAGTACTTTGGTTACTTCTTAGAGACACTAGTCAAGGTCTTTCAGCTTAAAGAATTATTCATTTTATTTCCTTCCCACAAGGTCTACCCTGAAATAATTAATCAGAGGTTTCTGCTATCTTTTATTCAAGAGTTCTTTCCAGTCATCTGGTGGCAGTTATCAGAATTGCAGGCACTGAGGCTAGGAGAAAATAATCAACATCTTCTTACGTGATAGGGTTGGCCTTAAGAAACCAAAGCTATTAAGTGACAGCAAAATGTCACAGCTGATTTCATTAACATTCTAATAAGCCACAGTGCCTGTTATTTTAAAGGTAACAAACACCTTACCTAAAGTGGGACATTTTTCTGAAAAAAAAAAGGAAAGAGGATAATTTTTTTCCCCAAGACTCAATTACAATTCTCTCCAGGACTGCTATTATTTTGTTCACCCACTGGTTTCATGATTTATTCAATGTTTCTACTACTGGCTAAATATTTGGTAGGGACTCTGCTTTTCAGTTGGTACACAGAACATTTAAACAAAACACAACAAAAATTCCTCACACAAGATTTCACTGTTAAATAGGGAAGAAAAAAACCAGGTCCAATTGTTATTTCAAATAGCTCATTTTTTTTCAGATTTATATCTTTTCTTCTCTAGAAAGAAGAACTATGCATAACAACCCCTCCTGGTGGTAAATGTGTGCCCTGATTACAGTAGAGAAATTCCATTTCTGCCTCTACTTCTAATCTCTCAGACTAAAACTTCTATGAAATTGAACTCAGGCTTTTCTCTCCTGTGTCAGGAAGACATTTTGAGCTAAGTTTTAAGGGGATCCAATTATTATATTTCCAATGAAGTGATTTCTTAAAAAACAAAACAAGTCTATTATGATTTCCAGGCTAGTGTATGAAATAAGGAATATTTCTCTGCTGGCTTGCAATTTTATCATGGATAGGGAGAATAGATCTTAGTATCAAATATTTTCTGCCTGTTTTCGTATCCAAAACAAAATTTTATCTATGAGATTTTAAGTTTTTGGAGCTGACAAACACGTGGAACAAATTTCTGATAGATTAACTGAAAACTTGGAGTTATACAATTTTTGGACAAATTCTGAAAATTTGCTTCCTAGCTTATAAATTGCATTAGAGTAGATTCCTACTGTCTATTTACCTCAATAGGAAGAGTCTGAGCAATTGAGAGCCAGAAGTAGGGAAGGACCAGCTGCCTTTCCCTGTAGGGGTTTGGCAGAAATGAAGTGAAACAGAACCTCAAAAGGCTTTGAGCCAGTGAGTTGAGCCCTGGGGGAAGCAGATCTAAAACTTTTACTTAGTGGTAAAATCTGGCTACTTGCAAAGGCCTGAAGGTGTGGAGAAAGAATTGTTTCCTAGATTGTAAAAAAGAAAGAGAGTCTGAGACACTAGGAACATGACCACCATCAATTGATCTGTGGGGCTGGAAGATAGCAGCTGGTGTCATTGACTCTCATTGACTCTGAGGATGGCAAAGAAAAGCAAAGCTAGCTAGGTTTGGAGGTGATGTTTCCTAAACTGACCCTCATACTATAAAGTTTTGTGCATGGATGGAAGGGAGAGGAAGAGAATCAAAAAAGGTCTCGCTGTGGCAAAGCAGGTAAGTCTGACTACCTGGATGTCCATTCTATGTGTCTAGATTTGTATTATACTTTTTTGTGTGTTTGTAGGCACCCAGAAAAGAAATGGGAAGGGATAACTGTGTTTTAAAAACAGTTACTACTATATCACTGATGTCAAACTCAAATAGAAAAGGGGGCCATTTATCCATTTATGGGGCAGCTAGATGGCACAGTGGATAGAGTTCTGGTCCTGGAGTCAGAAAGACTCATGTTCTGCAATTCAAATCTGGCCTCAGTTAGTTACTAGCTGTGTGACCCTGGACAAGTCACTTCACTCTGTTTGCCTCAGTTTCCTCATTTATAAAATGAGCTGGAGAAGGAAATGGCACACCACTCCAGTACCTTTATAAAGAAAACCCCAAATGGGATCATGAAGAGTTGGACACAACTGAACCAAAACAATGTCCATAGGTAAGGATGTCTGCAGGCAGTATATTGACTTAATTTTAAAATATAATGTTATTTGTGCTTTATTGTTTGTTAAACAGTTCTCAATTACATCCTTGCATCTTGGAATCAATTATGTATATTGGTTCCAAGGCAGAAGAGCAGTAAGGCTTAGGCAAAGTGGGACTATCTTCCCATCCCTTTTCAACTCCTAGGTCATAAGATCCTACTGTTGCAGAGCAAAATGTGCCTTTCCTGCCCTCTTTCTTCTTTTTTGGTTCCCTGATTTCAGTAAGGTAAAACCAAGAGGAAGAGGCTACTTAACGAGAGAGGAGAGAAATAACTCCAAGAGGGATGCTAAAGTAAGTTCTGTCGAAGGGTTAACGAATTTGAGGTGGGAGATTTGGACCTCTTCCAAGACTGACAAGCTAGGGGACTGGATGGAATTGGTGTGGTGAAACTTTTTTAGAAATGGCAATAGCACTAAAGTGTGGGGGCTCCGGAGGGAGAATGGGAAAGGCTCCTAAAATGATCTCCCCCAGGCGTCAAGGAGCCATACACTATTAGAGTTAGAAATAATAGTTAAGAAGAATGAACATTTATATAATGCTTTTATATCCAAGTGTTACAGTGGATAGAGAGCTGACTGGGCTTGAAGTCAGGAAGAAATCTGACCTCAGACACTCATTAGCTGTGTGACCCTGGGCAAATCACTTAACCTCTTTTGGCCCAAGTTTCCGTATCTGTAAAATGAGGATGATAACAGTGCTTACATCTACATCAACAGGGTTGTTATGAAGATTAATATTGGTAAAGGGCTTAGCACAGTGACTTGTACATAATAAGAGTTATATTAATTCTTATTCCCTTCCTTTCCTCTTTAAGAAGGAGAAAGGGTATGCTGGTAAATATTTATAAATAGAATCAGCAAAAAAAATGTATGTATGACACACTTTTTAAAATATCTTTTTTTTTCTTAAACCCTTACCTTCTACCTTAGAACCAATACTATGTATTGGTTCTAAGGCAGAAGAGTGGCAAAGGCTAGGCAATGGGGTTAAATGACTTGCCCAGGGTCACACAGCTAGAAAGCGTCTGAGGCCAGATTTGAAACCTTCCATCTCTGGGCCTGGCTCTCAATTCACTGAGCCACCCAGTTGCCCCCTATATGACACATTTTTTAAAAATGTTTTAATGTTTTATTTTTTATTTTATTTTTTAACATTTATTAATATTTATTTTTTAGAAAAGTTAACATGGTTACATGATTCATGCTCCTACTTTCCCCTTCACCCCCTGCACTTCCCCCACCCACAGCTGATGCACATTTCCACTGGTTTTAACATGTGTCATTGATGAAGACCTATTTCCAAATTGTTGATAGTTGCATTGGTGTGGTAGTTTCGAATCTACTTCCCCAATCATGTACGCCTCAACCCATGTGTTCAAACAGTTGCTTTTCTTCTGTGTTTCCACTCCTGTGGTTCTTCCTCTGAATGTGGGTAGCGTTCTTTTCCATAAGTCCCTTAGAATTGTCCTGGATAATTGCATTGTTGCTAGTATAGAAGTCCATTACATTCTATTTTACCACAGTGTATCAGTCTCTGTGTACAATGTTCTTCTGGCTCTGCTCCTTTCACTCTGCATCAGTTCCTGGAGGTCTTTCCAGTTCACATGGAATTCCTCTAGTTTATTATTCCTTTGAACACAATAGTATTCCATCAACAGCATATACCACAATTTGTTCAGCCATTCCCCAATTGAAGGACATTCCCTCCTTTTCCAGTTTTTTGCCACGACAAAAAACGCGGCTATAAATATTTTTGTACAAGTCTGTTTATCTATGATCTCTTTGAGGTACAAATCCAATAATGGAATGGCTGGATCAAAGGGCAGGCATTCTTTTATAGCCCTTTGAGCATAGTTCCAAATTGCCAGCCAGAATGGTTGGATCAGTTCACAACTCTACCAGCAATGCACCAAGATAAATTCAGAATGGGTGAATGACTTGAATATAAAGAGGGAAACTATAAATAAAGTTAAGTGAACACAGAATAGTATACTTGTCAGATCTCTGGGAAAGGAAAGATTTTAAAACCAAGCAAGAGTTAGAGAAAATTACAAAATGTAAATTAAATGGTTTTGATTATATTAAACTAAAAAGCTTTTGTACAAACAAAAACAATGTAGTCAAAATCAGAAGGGAAACAACAAATTGGGAAAAAATCTTTATAACAAAAAACTCTGACAGGGGTCTAATT
>NC_058131.1:477446864-477557565 GCF_016433145.1 Gracilinanus agilis | reverse complement strand
CTAAAAAGCTTTTGTACAAACAAAAACAATGCAGCCAAAATCAGAAGGGAAACAACAAATTGGGGGAAAAAATCTTTATAACAAAAAGCTCTGACAGGGGTCTAATTACTCAAATATACAAGGAGTTAAACCAATTGTATAAAACATCAAGCCATTACCCAATTGATAAATGGGCAAGAGACATGAATAGGCAATTTTCAGGTAAAGAAATCAAAAGTATCAATAAGCACATGAGAAAGTGTTCTAAATCTCTAATAATTAGAGAAATGCAAATAAAAACAACTCTGATATATCACCTCACACCTAGCAGATTGGCTAAAATGAAAGAAGGGGAGAGTATATGACACATTTTTAAAATTTAATTTACATTATAATTTTCTCCATCACTTTCTTAAGTCTGGACAATCACTAAAACAATAAATTACATTCTAATTTATAGCATCTGATTATTTCTGAGATGCAAAAGAATAACACTGAAAATTTTATAATTGGGTCTTCAGATGACTCCAACATACCCAAGTCTTTAAGATTTGCAAAGTTATGTTAACTCATTTGGTCTTCTGACAACTCTGAGATGTAGGTGATATTATCATTCTCATTCTACTAAGAAGGAAATTGAGACACAGACAGGTTAAGTAGCTTTCCTTACACAACTAATTAATGTCTGAGGCAGGATTGGAATTCATATCTTCCTGACTCAGAGTCCTTGTTCTATAATTGAAACACTATAGGGATCATCTATCTAACTGAATCCTCTCACTTTTATAAATGGTAGATGGCACAGTGAATAGAATGCTGGATCTGGAGTCAGTAAGACTCATCTCCTGGAGTTCAAATCTGACCTCAGACCCTGGGCAAGTCTTGTTTGCCTTAGTTTCTTCATCTGAAATGAACTGGAGAAGGAAATGACAAACCACTCCACTATCTTTTCCAAGAAAACTCTTATTGGGGTCACAAAGAGTCTGACATGACAGAATAACAACAAAGACAAAAAGTGAGGAAGGAAAATCATCAAGAAAAGTATTATTACCACTTTGAATTTCTTTTATACCTTACTGCTTTTCAAAACAGTTTTACATGTATTATCTTATTTGAGCATCACAACCATCATTTAAAATAGATGGGGCAGGCATTATCCCCATCTGACAGATTAGTCTTTTATGAATATATGGTAGATGATTTTACATGAGGAAAATGAAACAACAGCAGTTATAGAATAACAATAATTTATAGCAAAAATAACATTTTTCTCTTTTATTTTTAAAGAAGGTCTCCTGGACAGGACTATCACCTTTTGATGTGAGGGCATTAAACATTAACAACTCTTGCTATGAAATTCTCTTATGACAAATCTTATTAATGTTCAATGTTGAGATCAGTTCTAGTTGTAAATTATTAAAAGTATATTAAAATCTGAAATTTTGTGACAAAAATACACAACTGTGTAATAAATGTTATTAAAGGCCTTTGAAGATTTGAAACAGAATTTCTTATTCTTTACTTCCCTTTCATTTATGTATGTATAGATATAATTATGATATAATTGTGATATAAAATGAACTATCATACTTTAATATACTAGGGCTGTGAGGGGGCTCAGTGGATAGAGTGCCAGGTCTGGAGCCAGGAAGGCTACTCTTCCTAAGTTCAAATCTGACCTCAGACACTTACTAGGTGTGTGATCCTGATCAAGTCACTTAATCCTGCTGGTCTCAATTTCCTCATTCGTAAAATGAGCTGGAGAAGGAAAGGGAATGGCAAATCACTCCTGCATCTTTGCCAAGAAAACCCCAAATGGGGTTGCAAAGAGTCAGACACGACAGAACAACAGATACTTTCATATGCCTCAAGCACATCACTGCTCTTTAGGGGATTAGCACTGAGAATCTGTTCTCTTCTGCTTTCTCATCCTTAACTGAGGTTCCCTTGTAGATATCTATCTACCTTGCTTCCATTCAGGGGTAGTTCAGTATAAAGGAAAGAGAACAATGAAATAATGAATATCAAACACTTTGTGAGACAGAAAAACCTAAGAATCTTGAAGGCAGGGAATGTTTCATTTTTATTTTAGTCTTTGTATCCCTAGCACCTAGACACTTTATGCAAAAGTGTCACTAAATAAGTGTCTAATAGTAAGCTCAGATGTATTTGTCAAAAAACTTGGGTTGGGTAATTTGGCCAGATTAGTGGTTGGCAGTGGGCAATAGCCAATCTACTGACTAGGTACCTACTATCTATTGCACCTAGGTTCCCACTACCCATCTACTACCTACCTGGCAGATTTGGTACTAATAATTATCCTGAGAATGGCTTTAAAGCATGTCTGACTTTGAATAAGTCATTAAATCTGTAGGATGAAGATAATACTTGTCCTTTACTTAATGGGATTGTTTTGAGGATTAGATGAGATACTATGTGTAAAATACTCAAGCCATCATTACTTCACATAGTACCTAGTTAATAGAAACTACTTGCTTGGGAGAAGTACATTAAGAAGCATCCTAAAGAATAATATAATATAACATAACATAACATAACATAATATAATATGTAGAGAGAAACAGAGACTGACAGAGAGACAGACAGAGACAAAGAAAAACAGAGACAGAGGCAGAGAGACGGAGAAAGACACAGAGAGAGTGTGTACTTTAAGCCAGTACATTTCAGAATGCTTATCCTATGTGTGTATTCTTAAAAGACAAGGTTCGTAATGATAGTACTTTCTTCAAGTCAACAAACTTGAATCAATTAAATGCCTTCTGGGTGCTTTGTTTTGGGAATATGAAGATGGCAACCTATATAATCCATGACATTAAGGAGATTAAGATCCAATAGCTTTTTAAAAATAATTGATAAGTGTAACTTTCTTATCGACTATAGTAATTTGTGACTTTAGGTTAGGGTTGTAGAGATTAAAATTAATATATAAGAACTAAGTATTATATTTTATACATTTTTATTAATAATAAACTAACATAGAAAAATATACTAACCCAGTCTACTCACGAGAGTAAAAGAGGAGGAGAGAGGCAGAACCTCAGAACTTATAACCAACACGTGAAGATGCAAATGTACACAAAGGAAAAAGCATTGTGGGTAATACAGAAAGGAATTTTGAGTAATGTAGTTTTAGGGGTTCAAGATTTTTCTAATTGGTTCTTTCAAGGCTTGATAGTCCTTGCTTTGTAGGGTTAATTTCAAGGGTTGGAAATGTGATCAGGCTTTCCCATCCATTTCCCAACATTTAGCAGTAAATGCTCTCTAAATGAAGACTGATATGGTAAGAATTATCTCCATTCCACTTAAAAATGGAAACAAAACTAAAGTGCATTCATATATATTTCAATGAAATTTAGTGAAGTATCTGAATTACAGTTGTCCAAATTGTGGATGAAAAGTGGGGATATTTTCTAGACCCACTTTGGTATTTGCAGATGAAGGACAGACTCATACAGATTGACAAAGCTTCTGGTCCTCTACCAGACTTCTCCATTCTAATGCAAACAACACAATACCTTAGTGAGGGTCCTAGGTTAAGTCTTCAGTAGCACTAAAATTTGAGGCTGCATTAAACTTCCTTATTTAGAGACTCCAGTTCTGATATCCTTTATTTTTGAGCTCTACCCTTCAGATATTCAAAATTAAAATGTTCTTGAAGATTAGAGAACACTAACTGCTCAGGTCAAGTGTGTCTAGCCCATGGATAGTTTTTTTAATGCAAATTTGATTAGTCTTTGAGGTAACTTAGCCTAGATACATGGCCAAGATGCTCAGTGGTCTTAAATGTAGGTGTTTATTATCTGGTGAGGAAGAATATAAGACATAACTATTTCTTGTCAATAATTCAATGATGATGAACAATCAGTGATTTTGGGGTTGAGGGTCATCCAAGGTTAGGAGTTTGGCCAGGTTAGAAGTTGTAGTAGGTAGTAACCAATCTAACAACAAGGTCCCTACTACCTATTGTACCTAGGTTGCTACTACCCATATACTACCTAGCTGGCAGATTGGGCACTAATAATTATCCTGAGAAGAGCTTTAAGAGAAGCTATTATTATTTTAATATGGAACAGGATGTTTAAAAAGTTGCAAGGAGGGAAAATTAAAAAAACACCTGGCAAACCTTTTTAGCATGTCAACTTAGGAATTTACAAGTGATTGTGTTGTAAAGGAAAGTATTGACACAATATACTAGTAAAAAGGATTACAATAAGCCACACTTAATACAAAGGTTTCTTCTATATAGGAAAAGAGTTTCTCAAAATAGAAGGTGGATATATGCACTTGCAAATTTAGTATATGATAAATAATAATAATAATAATAGACTTGATCCATTATCTAGCCTCCTTTTAGACATAAAATTCATATGGTGCTCATACTTCACAGTGAATGAAGGAGGTGATCAGCTACCCAAATAAGGCATTGACTAAAGAAAGAAAAACAACTCAGGTAAATCAAAGGATTTATCCTGTATTCTTTCTTTGTTTCTTTTGCCCGGCCAGTCTCAGCTGTGTTAATAACAACTCATATTTCCATCATACTTCAGTGTTTTGAAGCATCTACTTCATAATATTCTTGTCAGGTAGGTAGTTTAAGTAACCTCATCTTCATTTTAGAGTCAAGGAAACTGAGGTGAAAGGGATTATTTTTCCAATGTACTGGGCATAGGTTTTCCATAGTCATCTAGCTTTTTAGAAAAGAAAATAATAGTTCACATTGCTATAGGACATTATGGTTTCTAAAGTACTTTTCCCACAACGACTATGTTTAGGAACAGCAGTATTATCTCCATTTTGCAGAAAAAGAAACTGAGAAACACATTGAGGGGCTAAGTGACTTGCTTAGCTACAGGAAACTAACCAAAAGTTAACTGGACAGTGTAAAGCTTCCCAATCTGTGCTAATTTCCACTCCAGTTGTGTCTGTGAGTACATTTGGACTCAATGAAGTTGACTACCACTCCACCCCATTTCTCTTGCTTTCATAGTTTTTGGCGGCCAGATTAATTCTCTTGCAGCATCTGGTTCTGAGTATGTCCTTGGCTCTATCCCCTTTCTGCCAGGTGGCCCATCTCAGTTCACTGAGAAGATTACAATAAGCAACATATTCAATTGGACTGCCCCTCTAGACAATCAGGTGACGATTTTTTCTTAGGGTTCAGTTAGCTCAAGCTTTCCCTTTCTTCCACCTTCATTACAGAAATATGCTCAGAAGATATTAATTGTAATATTCATCACCAGTTCATGCAAGTGATTTATAAGAAGAAACTTATTATTCTTATTTAATCCCTCCCCCAATCCTATCGTGAAATAGTACACATTTTATCCATTAACAATCAAATTATAAAATGCTTGTGAAGGTGTTTTGTTTACTTCTTTATCTCAGAATATCAGGACCAGTTCATCCCTCACCAATAGATTGCAACCTATGTATACTGTAGGAGATAGAGTCTTACTTGGCAAGATGAGTACCTATTCCTGAGATAGCAATCAGGAAGTGACTGGGAATATGCCCTTCTCTACTAAAGTCAGACACTTTAGTGGCACCTAGTAGTAGGTAATACATTTTCCTCTTGAAAACTGACAATCCTGGCCAATGCCGGTAGGGCAGGGGCTGAGGGAGTGAAGAAGGATAGTGTGAAAGTAGAGCCAACAGAAGCCCCAGAAGAATCTGAATTGTAAATGCTCACCAAAGTGTTGATCTGAAGTCTTGAAAAAGCACAAGGGAAATTGGTTATGGAACTACACATAGCATAAAGAAACTGTGTTTACAAAGGAAGATGTGTCAGTGAATCCCAGTGAGGATTCTTTTCCTTCTTTTTAGAATTCTCAGATGCACAGTATTCTTTCAGAAAGGGCAGTCCATGCAAATTACCAACCAGACTGTGTCTCCTCAAAATTTGGTTGAATGAAAGGGGGGAAACAGTAGGTTCTCTTTTCCCTCCATTTCCTCCCTCTCCAACCCCTAACCCCCAACCTGGTCCCAACACACCTTTTTTGTTGACTAGCTGGATTATTTCTTAAGGAAGAGAAGAAAGAATGCAAAAACCATAAGGAAGAATGGGCATCTGTTGTTTGGGTAAAAAGGTCAAAAACATAAGTAATTAGTGCATTCACTGAAGAAAGCTCTGTAGGTCTTTAAAAATGAAGAGTTTAACCTTCTACTTCCTGAAAAACAGCAAAGAAAAAAAATCATTCATGATAATGGCTGCTGCTTCTGCTTAAGCTCTGGTGCCAAATGTCCCCTCTGTTTGCTATAGTCGGCACCCATAAAAAGAAACAAGACATGACAGGCCTGAGATCAGCAGCAGTGACCTCCTGCTGGCTTCTGCACCTGTCTCTGCACGGCAGTACACAAGGGCTTGAAGGACACATGGGGAGAGAAGGTGATGGAAGCTCTTCAATAATAGATGTCCAAAATGCAGTGAAGGAGTGCAGGGAAGAAGGGCCTGGGGTGGGGGAGGGAGAAAGCAGCCTAGGAAAACAGCTGACCCACTTGGCTAAGCACCCAGTGGGTTCTTGCTGAATACTAATGTTGGAGGAGGAGGAAGACTGAATGGAAAGGAATAATAATAATGTCTTCAAATAAAATTCAGAGTAGTTAACATTCAAAAACATATTGGCTATATTTTGATAGAGGAAGGTTTTTTGAGAGGAGGTTATTGAATTTATTATAGATCATTTCATTTTCAGCTAAAACCAGAGCCCATAATCTTAAGAGGGGGAAACAGTGTCTTCTAAACTCTGGCTTAACCCATTAATCTGTCTAGCCAGGAAATAAGGTCTATGATGGCTATAGCTATCATTTCAAATAACAATCTCTACAAATGAAAGAAAGAAATACTCCTTTCAGGGTATATAGTTCAATATATTTAGATACAAGAAGATATTCCACAGTGCTTTCAATGCATATATTCTTTTGAATACTCAACTTAGTGATGATGAGCCTACATTTTTATGCAATCTCCCTCCCTCCATTTGACCTATATACATTCCCATGCCTCCAAGAAACACAAAATATTTCCAATTCTAATGGTAAATTGCAGAACTCTTAATAGGAAGTTGGGTAGCCATTCATGTCTTGAAGACACATATGAATTAGTCTGGTTAATTTTTTTTCTTCCATCACACATAACCAAGCCTAAGGCATTTTTGAGTGCTGCTCTATTTGCAGAAGGAGACATAACTCCTAACTGGTGAAGCAAATGCTGAGGCAACACTCCTTACCTGTGGAAAGAACAGATAGGGTGTCAAGAGTTTCTTGGGAGAGAGACACATAGTTCTACAGACTTTGGGGATCAAGAGACACTTGGAGAAGGAGAGAATGAGAAACTTTGGAAACTGCAGACATGTGGAAGGAAAAGATTCTTCATATGTCCCTGATTTCCTGATTTCCTCCTAAAGACTGAAGAAAGAACTTTCTCCTTGGGTAAGATTTAGCTTTTTCTTCATTTGAGACAACATCTTGCTCACATCTAAAGAGTTCATTCATAACTGTTCTTTTGTATATTCTAATATCTGTAAATTTTCCATTTTCTTTTTGTGGTTTGCTTGAATAAATGAGTTTCTTCATTATTTACCATTTCTGATGTGTTTTTTTTGTATAGAGTTTGAGGGGAATCAGCTAAGCTGGCAAGTAAAATAACCATAAATGGGAAAGTAGTTTTCCTTCTAAACTTCTAAAATTATATCCCTAGGTCAATAGTATTTAAGAGAACAAGTAGATATAAATCTGAAATTTATATACAACTGTCCCTTGGTTTCCAATCTGTCTGTCTCTAGAGTTAGGCTCAGTTAGGGTTCACTCAAAGTCATGGTCAGATGTAACACAAACCAGTCATTCTTTAAGTGATTGTTGCCTTATATTACATTATGAACTGAATTCTTACAGTACTCCTGAAGGCTGCGGCAACATTCAGTCAGTCCTTCCCAACATTTTGCTTTGATCATTTATTGGCAAAGTTCCTGAAGATAGTGGGTGTCAGCTCCTGGAAATAGGTCCCACTATATTAAAGGTAAGGGTCTGCAATACCACAATGAGCATCTCCTATTGGCCAAATTAAATATTCCTATGTTACAGACATAATAGAAACACTATATATGATTATTGTAAAAGCGTTGTAAACCCTTTTAGTTTATCTACCCAATACAACCAATCATGATAAAGTGGGTCTTAAAAAGAGGTCACTCCAAGAAAAAAAAAAAAAAGGTCACTCCAGAGGTGTGCTGGTGCCAAGTTGGATTGTCTTGGGAGACATGATTATTAAGTTTTTAGTGTAAGCATTTGCACATCAGAAATTGGGAAATGCCACCAATCAAGAGTCTGATTTTATTGTTTTGTTGATTATCTACACTTAGAAAAACTACTGGGAATATGCTATTAATGTAGATTACACGTAAAAGTATGTTGTGTATACAAATTTTCCCCCGGAGAGCTGGTTGTTAAATATTTACCAGCCCATCACTGGATCATTTCCTCCTGTTAAGGCTGTGTGGTGTAGTAGAAGGAATAGTAGATCTAGAATCAGAAGAGATGAGTTTGAGTTTATATTCTACAACTTATTAACTGGGAGACCTTAGAGAAGTCACTTCCCATCTCTGGGATTCCATTTTCTCATTTTGAAATGGTGGCAGCAATAGTTGCAATATGCATTTCATAACATTCTGTGATGACCAAAAGAGATGGTGTATGCAAAGCACATTGGAAATCGTGTGCTCTATAAATGTCAACTTTTAAAATTATTACTAGCGTTGTCCTTGGATAAGACAAGAAATTGCCTCTGGCAAGATTTGAAAATCACAACCTTTTTGTGCCACTGAAGGCTTTGAGCCTTCACATGTAACTTAAATTATCAAAATTAACAGGGGGACAGCTAGATGGCTCAGTAGATAGTCAGGCCAAGAGGTCCTGGGTTCATATTTGGCCTCAGACACTTCCTAGCTGTATGACCTTGAACAAGTTCCTTAATCCCAACTGCCTAGTCCTTACTGCTCTTCTGCCTTGGAATTTATTCTAAGCATATCAACTTTTAAAAAAATCATTATCTTCTGTCTTAGAATCAATATTGTATATTGCTTCCAAAGCAGAAGAGTGGTAAAGGATAAGCAATGGGAATTATTTGCCCAGGGTCACACAGCTACAATGTAGAAACATTTTTTAATTTAATTAAATTTTATTTTTAACTCAATTACATGAAAAAAACAAGTTTTAACTTTCATTTTCTTTAAGTTTGAGCCAAATTCTCCTCCTCCCTTTCTCACTTCCCCCTCCCTGAGATCACAATCTGACATAGATTTTACATGTGTAATAGTGTAAAATATCTTTCCATATTAGACCTCTTGTGAAAGAAAACTTGATCTACCAAAAGAAAAGTAAAGAAATAAAGTGAAATATAATGTCTTGTTCAGCATTCAGACTCCAACATTCTTTCTCTGGAGGCAGATGGCATTTTTCAAGAGTCCTTGAGGATTTTCTTGGATCACTGTCTTGCTAGGAATAGCCAAATCATTCATAAATGTTCATAACATAGTATTGCTGTTACTGTGTAAAATGTTCTCCTGGTTCTGCTCAGTTTACTTTGTATCAGTTCATGTAGGTCTTTCCAGAATTTTTTTAAATCACCTCTTTACATCATTTCTTATAGTACTTTAGTTTTCCATCACAATCCTAAAACACAATTTGTTCAGCCACTCTCCAGTTGATGGACACCTCCTAAATTTCCAATTCTGGTTGCCTTATATTACACCACAAAAAGAACTGCTATAATATTTTTGCTCCAACAGATCTTTCCCCCTATTTAATATCTTTTTACAGACCTAGCAGTAGTACTACTGAGTCAAAGGATACACACAGTTTTAAAGCTCTTTGGGCATAGTTCCAAATCACTCTACAGAATCATTAGATCAGTTCACAATTTTACCAGTAGTGGATTGGTGTCCCAATTTTTCCACATCCCCTCCAGCATTTATTATTTTCCTTTTCTGACATATTGGTCAATATAATAGGTGTGGCACCTCAGGGTTGTTTTAATTTTCATTTCTTTAATCAAAAGTGATGAATATGATTTTTTCATATAATTATATATAGTTTTCATTTCTTCATCTGAAAACTGCCTATTCATTTATTTTGACCATTTATCAATTGAGAAATAATTTGTATTCTTATAAATTTGACTCAGTTCTCTATATATTTGAGAAATAAGACCTTTATCAGAGAAACTTGCTGTAAAAACAATTTCCCCCAGGTTTCTCCTTTGTCGAAACAATTTTTGATGATTGTTTTCTGACATTTTCGATTTTCTCCCTTTCTTCCCCCACTACTCCCTGTAGTGGTAAATATAGGTTATACCAGTATTACATATATTATGATACATGATCGAGGTATTATTTGATTTTGCTCCTCCCTCCCTTTAAAATCTTTGCTATAAAAGGCTGAGGGTCTTACGAGAAAGAAAAGTAGCCACATTCAGAGGAAGAACTGTGGGAGGAGAAACACAGAAGAAAAACAACTGCTTGAACACATGGGCTGATGGGGATATCATTGGGGATATAGACTCTAAACAATAACTCTAGTCCAACTATCAATAATATGGAATTAGGTCTTGATCAATGATACGTGTAAAACCTAGTGGAATTGTGCGTCGGCTAAGAGGAGTGAGGTGGGCTTGGGGGAGAGGGAAAGAACATGAAATATGTAACTAGGGGAAAATATTCAAAATAAAAATTTTTTAAAAATTTTAAAAAATTAAATAAAATATTCACAAGAGAACTACAAAAAATAAAATAAAATAAAATCTTTGCTATAAGAGATGACTTATTAGGTGAGAGGAGAGGATTATTCAGAAATTAGTGTTATACCCCAAATAAAAGATATAAATAAAAATTTTAAAAAGAAAGGGGTACCTTTTTTTACCTCTTACCTCTTTCATTTCCTAGACAGCTGCCTAATTTTTGCCTACTTTTGTTCCTGAGTCTGCTCCTTAAAATGTCCTTTGAAACTATTATCCATCTTGAGTTTTTCCCCATCTAGACACTACAGAGTATATGGAGTTTTAGAAACAACCTAGTATTAAACCTTTCGTCCTTTTTTATATATGCATGGCAGCTACGAGCATTTTAATTCTCCCATGAAAGTTTCATTAACTGCAATAGTTGCTTCTAATTAACTTGTAAGAGAATCTGCTAAGTTAGGTGCAAATTGAAAATTTCCTTTTAAAGCATCTAATGAAAACCAGTCTCTAATTAAGCATATTTTGCTTTACTACATGAGAAAATTTCCCCTTCCTATGGCAGTAAAATGTATAGTCCTGATTTCTTGAAAGTGATGATATATGCTTTTAAGATGAATCCACTGGCTCTTTTTCATTTTAATTTATTTTTAATTAATTATTTTATAAAATAAAAACAAATCTACTTGACCCTCAAACTAGTATCCAACCTGACAAGGAGTTGGGACCAGGTAATGCTAGAGAGAAGTGGTCAACCAGGAATGGGGAGGGGGCAGCTGGGTAGCTCAGTGGATTGAAAGTCAGGCCTATAGGCGGGAGGTCCTAGGTTCAAAGCCAGCCTCAGACACTTCCCAGCTGTCACTTGGACCCCATTGTCCACCCTTATCACTCTTCCACCTATGAGTCACTACACAGAAGTTAAGGGTTTAAAAAAAAAAGAACCAAGAATGGGGAGCAGAGGAATGCCTCCCCTAGTCAGGGAATGGGGGGGTAGCTAAGAAAGACCTCAAAAGTATTTATTTTATAAGTGACCCAGAAGATTAAGATTAGTTTGTACGACTTTGGGGACTTTGTGAATTTTTTTCTTTTATTTGCTACTTTAAGTCCTGTTTGTTTGCAATACATCTTCCTTAGAAAATTGAACCTAAAACAGTGTGCATATTTTCAGGGCCTTAGGGTAGGAGAGAAATTGGAAGTTGATATATTTTTTTCATAGGAATTTTTTGGAAAAGGGACACTTATGAGAAGATGGTGATTACGATTATCCACAGGAAGAGCTAGACAGCCAAACTTAGGACAATATTCATGTAAGAAAGTGAGGAGAATAGGCACCGTAGGAGGCTCTAAAATCTTATTTGAGAATTTAAGAAATAATTATCCTTTCTAAAAGGAACTTTTTCATTTTTGTAAAAAACTTCAAACAAAATCTAAATATTGTCATGAATTTGTTGCTTCGGCCTATCTTTGATTCATATTGATACATAAAGCAACACAATGATCCAGGACAATTCTGAGGGACTTATGAAAAGAATCCACATCTAGAGAAAGAACTATGGGAGTAGAAATGCAAGTGAAAACATATAAATTACCACTTGTTTATTTGGATATATGATTTGGGATTTGGGTTTTATAAGGTTATTCTTTTACAAAAATAAATAATACGGAAATATATTTTGAATGATAATAGATATATAACCCAGACTGAATTGCTTGTCAACTCCAGGAGTGGGGAGGGAAGAGGGAAGGGAGACAACATGAATCCTATAACTTTGGAAAACTTATATGTAAATTTGTTATTAGAATAAAATAAAGATCAAATTTGTTAAAAGAAATAGGAAAAAAAGAAAACTACACAGCACTGACAAAACATTTTAGAAAAATGCCTCTTTGTTCCAACCTTTTCCCTTTTCTGACATCTTGGCCAATGCTCCTTTCTCATTCAGGTCAGCATACACAAGTTGTCAAGAAGTCACTTAAATTTTGTAGCAACATGAGAGAATTTTGGAGTGTCAGCTACATGTCATAAGTATTGTTCACGTTATTTAGTCACCTTTGCAAAGGTGACTCAATTATTTGAGAATAATAAGCCTGTAATGTTGTTATTTAGTCATTTCAGTCATGTATGACTTTGTCAACCCATTTTGGTTTTTCTTGGCAAAGATACTAGAGTGGATTGCAATTTCCTTCTCGAAATCATTTTACAAGTGAGGAAACTGAGGCAAACAGGGTGAAATGGCTTGCTCAAGGTCATGCAGCTAGTAAGTGTCTGAGGCCAGATTTGACCTTAGAAGGAGGAGTTTTCCTGACTTCAGGCATGGACTGCTATCCACTATACCACCACCATCAACTGCCATTTAACTTTTGGTCAAAACTGTACTGACTTGATAATCATATCCCTCACCAACTTGGCTTGTACTTAAGTAATTTCTCCTACTCTAGGCATCTATTATTTTAAAAACTTTCTTTCTCTAGTCTGTGGCATACATCTTGCTCTTGTCATAAAAAAATTCTGGATATTTTCTTTTCTTTTGTTTCTTTTTCCTGCCTCAGACTATTATATTTGGCTACCCTCCTCATTCTTATATACTGGATCTGCCATGTTGGTCCTTCTCTTCATCCTTTCATTTTACATTTTTTCTCTTTGGTTTTATCTATCATCTTCTACTTTCCCTGCCCTCAAAAGCTTCCCTTTTCAAAAAATATTTTTAATATCTTTTTCACTCAACTCTTAGGCCAGCATTGGCAAAATATTGGCATGTGTGCTGGGCCAACATGGGGTTCCTGCTCTATCCCCCCTCTTCCCAGTGCTGGAGGATATTTTTTGCTGTCCAGCTGCCCAAAGTGAGCACTTCCTCCCTCTCCTGTCTGGGGTGGGGTGGGATTGGAGGCCAGCTCCTGGGCAGCTTGAAGTTGCAGTCTGGGCACACAAACTTGAAAATGTTCACCAACACTGTCCTAAGCATTTGTTTCTACCTGATCCTCTGAGGGTCATAGGATCATAAAAGATTCTGAAGAAGTCTTAGATGTTTATCTCCCTTTGTAGATGAGGAAACCTAAATTGGTTAAGAGACTTGCCTGAGGTCACACAGTCAGAAAATGCTAAAAGCAGGTTTAAACCGCAAATCCTTTAGCAAGATAGCTCAGTGGCCCAGTAGCTAGAGTACCTGGGATATATAGTCTGGGGAAGACTTGCAATAGCTGCCTTTAAGTTACCAAATATTTAAAGGCCTGTCATTTAAAACAGGGATTAGACATCCTTCCTTGGCTTCAGAGGGCAGAATTAGGATTGATGTTCAGAAGTTTCAGAGATAGATTTAGGCTTCATATAAGGAAATTTTGTGCCACCCTTCACTTTCAGATAAACTCAGCTAAAAGTGGAAAGGTTTGCCTCAGGCGACATAGGTTTTCCTCTCACTAGAAATCCTGCTGTACAATCATTCAGGAAGGCAATTTTGAATTATGCATAAAAATGACTAAACAGTGGCTCAGCTATACCACAGCTAGGCCTATACCTTAAAGGGATCAAAGAAAGATGAAAAGCTGTTTTATGTGCAAAAAAAATATTTTTAGCTGCCCTTTTTAGTGGTGGCAAAAAAAAAAACCCAAACAAACCCAGAACCCTAGAAACTAGGAGGCAGGATAGTCAGCACTTGAATGACTAAATTGTAGCATATGACTCTGATGGAGTATGCATTTGTTACAAGCAATGAGTAGATGAATGATTTTTAAAAGACATGGAAGGGCTTATATGAAATGACAGAGTAAAGTGAACAGGACCAGAAGAATAATTTATATATAATGGTCATATTGGAAAAATGAAGAATTTGGAAAACTTTTTTGAACTGATGAAGAATGAAATGAGCAGTACCAGGAGAACAATTTAGACATATAATGACAATAACAGAGTAAAATCAAATAGCTTTGAAAACTGTAAGTATGATCTACACAATGACCATTCATGATTCTAGAGGACTAAAGATGAAACATCCTATCTATTCCAGAGAGGTGACAGGGTCAGGAATGAGACATATTTTTCTTTGGTGTGTAGCCTTTTGGGGAAAATTTGTTTTGCTTCCCTGTGTTTATTTGTTCCGGTGAATTTATGTGGTTTTTTTTTTTGTTTCCTACATTGGAGTAAGAACATGGGTGAGATGGTGAGAAAATAGTTTACTGTTAATTGAAAAAGCATGAGATATGGGAGATGTGTGAAATATGTGAAATATTGCACGCATTCTCAGATGAGGTCACAGTATTATGAGTTTTATTTACCTGTTTTACTTTGCTATGAAGCCTTTTACAAAGTAGGAGTTATGTATAAGTATATATAATATATACTTGTACATATGTAAAAATAAAACATTAAAAACATCAATACCTATTTTTAAAAAGTCGAATGACCATTTGCCAGCTGTGGTATAGAAGAGATCTAATCAGGTCTAGTTTGGACTAGATCTCTCCAAACTTCCCTTCTATCCCATCGCTGAAATTCTGTACTTTTTTGTTGTCCTTGAATTGATTCTCTTTGGAGGGTCTACTGGCTTGTTTAATTAGATGGTGAGCTCTTTCAAGGCAGGGACTATCTTTTGCCACATTTTTCTTTATCTCAAGTGCTTAGCACAGTCCCAGGCTTGTAGAAAGCACTCAGTAAATGTTTATTGGTTGATTGTATATAACTATTGGCTTTTACCTTTCTTGGTATACCCACGGCTTAGCATAGTGCCTACCCAGCATGGAGGATGTGCTTAATAAATATTGCTGATTGAATGAGTGACTTGGACAATAGCTATACAAAAGAAGTCACTCATGAGCTGTTCTCTATCACTTTAGAAGGGAAGATGGCTCATAGAAGAGAAGACTATCTCATTATCTTTTTTTGTTTTTTCAATGCCTAATACATGGAAGGTCCTCACTAAATGCTGTTGAATTTAGTTGTCATCAAAGGAACTTCAATTTTAATATTAAGACCCCATGAAAGGCAACATTCAGGAGGCAGTCTTTTATTTTTGCTTTTGTATCCTCAATGCCAAGCACAGAGCCTTGAACTTAATGTAGTTAATAGATGTCAAATTGGATGGGAGCAAGTATCCTCAGATTAGAAGTAGAATTCCTAATTTATCATCCACTTGAGGTCAAATTCAAGTAAGCAATTTTTTACAAATTAGAATTTTGTTTGAGAATTAAATATCGATAACATGAAAGTAAATAACAAAAATGGTCTCATTTGATTCATATAACCACTAGTATTTTGTTCAATAATTTTTTAGGAGTTTCCAATTCTTTGTGACCCTTCTTGGGATTTTCTTAAGTAAAGACACTGGAGTGGTTTGCCATTTCCTTTTTCAGCTTATTTTACTGTTGAGAAAACTTAGGTAAACAGGGTTCACACAACCAATAAGTGTCTCAGGCCAGATTTGAATTCATGAAGAGGAGTCTTCTTGACTTCAGGCCTGGTGTTCTATCTTTTGTACCACCTAGCTGCCTTGAACCACTAGTGTACGAACTATTATTCCCAAGATGAAAAACCCTTTTCAACTACATTTCTCCTGTCTTGCTTCTCACATGGAAAAGAACTAGTCTCTCTCTGTCTCTGTCTCTGTCTCTGTCTCTGTCTCTGTCTCTCTCTGTCTCTGTCTCTGCCTCTGTCTCTCTCTCTCTGTCTCTGTCTCTCTCTCTGTCTCTCTCTCTCTGTCTGTCTCTGTCTGTCTCTCTCTGTCTGTCTGTCTCTCTCTCTCTCTCTCTCTCTCTCTCTCTCTCTCTCTCTCTCTCTCTCCATTGTACTGAGAACAGTTTAACTCAATCCAAAGAGAGAAAGCATATTTAACTAATATTTGACAAAAAAGAACCAAGTAGTCTAATTCAACTGTAATTATTTTAATTGAAAAATTCCAAAGACCATAGTAAAGCTTCAGATTTCATGTGGTTGACATTTATTTTCAAAGGAAAGATATTTTTTAATCCCCAGGACTCACCAAAATGATTTGATGGTTTCCCCCCAAATTCCCATCCTCCCCCATAATAAATATGTTCAAATTCACGCAGCTAATGAGAATTAGCTTTAAAACACAAACTCAAGTGTATTTAAGAATCTTCTGATTTTAGAGCAAAGGGACATAAGATCTCAATATAAGCATGGAATATAAAGGAAGAAATGGTTTTTTAAAACACATACAGACCTTTAAAATGTCAGTGAAAGAGTATAGGGGAAGTCATTCTTGCCATTTCTCTACTGGTCCACCTTTAAATTTGGCAGCCATGCCATCAATTTCTGGTTGTCCTCACTGAGCTATCTCAGTCAGAATTGTCACAGTCCCTGTGGAAGTTAATAGGTTGTTGACACAGTTGCACATGGGGGAATTTTGCATCAAGCTGCTAGTCTAAGATAAAAGATAAAATTATAATGGGCTGATGGAAAAAAAGGTTGCCAAGATGGCTGCAAGAGGGAAGAAGCTGACCTCAGTCTCTCAATTAAAATTCAGATTTTGACCAATACTGATATGTAAATGTGTATAAGACTATAATTTGGTAATCTGGGCAGGCTAGACCTCTTTAGGGACCAGATAGTGGGAAAAACAAGGTCCAGCAAAGTCCGGATAGACTTCACACAAGCTAAGATGGGGAAGAAGATATTTATTTGTGTGAAGGAGGAAAGGGTGGACATCCCATTCCAGCTTTTCAAGAATATCAGCTGAGTGACTCTAATTCCCAGGTATTACTGTACTTGTATTCCACTGTCCCCAGCCTGCTTATTATATGAGACTCCTGTTTACCTGAACACATTTTTTCCTAATCAGTAAAGTGGCTATCAGGTCTATATCCAATCTGCAGACTTGGACTCCTAAACAGTCTAAATGCCCTACCATCCTTCTCTCACCTCCTCAATCTAACTATAATCTATAGATAGAGTTTCATTAAATCCTTATATCTTTTATATGGAACAACCTTCCAGCAGCAAATGTAAAGCCCTCAGCTGTCTAAATTGCCTTGTAAACCAAGATGAATCCTCAGGCACTATCGACCCAATTTGATCTTGACAACTGTCAACAGAGATAGGATCTTATTTGCTGGTTTGTTGCTTCTCTTTTATGATAGGTTTGAAGCTCTGTGCTCCTTGAGAGCTAAAGACAGATTGATTAAGCAATTACACATTTTCATTTCAAGCAGCAGTTCTCAAAGTTTTTAGTCTCAGGACTCCTTTACTTCTTCAGAATTATTGAGAACCCCAAAGAGCTTTTACTTATGTGGACTTGTACTTTTAATATTTACTATATTAGATATAAAACTGATAAAAATTTAAAAAATATTAATTTGTGTATATATGCATGCACTTATATAAACATATATGTAATCACACATATCTGCATGTGTGTATATATAATATATATACCTTACCTTAGACCTTATAAGGTATATAGATAGATAGATAGATAGATAGATAGATAGATAGATAGATAGATGGATAGATAGATAGATAGATAGATAGATAGATAGATAGATAGATAGATACATAGATAGCTTATCTTTTATCTTAGAACTGATAATAAGTATTAGTTCCAAAGCAGAAGAGGGTTAGGCAATTGAAGTTAAATGACTTGCCCAAAGACACAGAGCTAAAAAATATCTGAGGTTAGATTTGAGCCCAGGACTTTCTGTCCACTGAGCCACCTAGCTGCCCCCATATATATCTGTTGTACATTTGTTTTAGTTTTGTCCAACTCCTTGTGATTTCCATTTGGGGATTTCTTGGCAAAGATACTGAAGTCGTTTATCATTTCATTTTCCATCTCATTTTCCATATGAGGAAACAAAGACAAACAGGTTAAATCACTTGCTTGGGGACACACAACCAGTAAAGTGTCTGAGGTTGGATTTGAACTCATTAAGTTTACTCTTCCCCTCTGTTCACTCTGACCACTTATTTATTTACTTATAACTAAATAATCCAGTGGTTCCCAAACTTTTTTGGCCTACCGCCCCCTTTCCAGAAAAAATATTACTTAGTCACCTGGAAATTTTTTTTAATTTTAATAACAATTAATAGGAAAGATAAATGCACCTGTGGCCATCACCGCCCTCCTGGATCGCTGCAGCACCCACCAAGGGATGGTAGCACCCACTTTGGGAATCAATGAAATAATCCTAAAAATAAAATGAATAATTCTAAATTCTAATAAAACTAAATAATTCTATTTATTTATAACTAAATCAATTCTAAAGTATTTATGAATTCATTTAAAATAATAAACTCATTGCATGTAAATAGTATATTTATATACAAATAATATATTCCTGTGAAAATTGACTACATTTTTCCAAGAAAAAAGAAATTAGTGAGAAAAGTGGCATCATTTCACATATTTTCCACAAATCTCCTTAATGTTTGGCTTAATAGAAGGCAGCTGGATTCTCATATCTGCTTTCACATTCAATCTGTGATATGTTTAATTTTGTTAAATGATGTGAAGGAAATCTGGCCCCGCTCAGAGATGTAGTTAGAAAAGGAGGGAGTTTTTTAATAGGTGAATATCATCTCAGTATTATTATGAAAATAATGTTGACCCCACAGATCCCCTGAGAGGGTTGAGGGGAGTCCTTGGCCTACACTCTGAGAACTACTGGTTCAAAGGCCTTTCATTTTAATTTCTCTAGCCGTCACCAAAGACTTTAAATGATTTGGTGATCATGTAGGAAAGAGCTTAGAAACAGAATTTACTTTAGAAAAGATGAATTGCCTCCAGATTGAGGGCATATTCATTTGGATTCCAATTTAGCAAAGATATTGGAACAAGTCATAGAATCATAGAATATTAGAGTGTGAAGGACCCTTGGAGATCACATGATCAAACCCTTTTATTTTACAGATGAGGGAACTCAAGCCCTGAGATGGAAAGCGACATGCCCAAATTAATTCACACAGTTATGGGCAGCATCAGACTAGAAACCTGGGTCTTCTGATTTATAGTATACAACTTGTCTACTATTCTAGGACTTTTTTCTTCTTTGCTCTTCCCAAATTCAATTACTTAAAAATGGTACCTTATACTTACCTAGCACTTATCTTTAAGCTGTTTAATAAACTACAAAATAATTTGAAGTAATTAATTTGTTTTATTTCCCTTCATTTATATATATATATAAATATATATATGGTATATATAAAGGATAGAAATATAAGGAATAATCCCCCACTATTCCTTGGGAGTGATAGGAAAACATAAATAATCTTAAATATTTTAAAATTTTTCTTTATTTTATTTTAATGACAAATTTCCACATAAGCCTTCCAAAGTTATATGATCCATATTGTCTCCCTGCCTTCTTCCCTCACCCCCCAGAGTTGACAAGCAATTCAGTCTGGGTTATACATGTATTATCAAGTAAAACATATTTCCATATTAATCTTACATATTTTGAAGATGGATAGAGGAATAGCTAGGTGGCTCAGTGGATAGAGAGTCAGGTCTAGAAAAGGAAGGTCCCTGGGTTTGAATCTGCCCTCAGACACTTCCTAGCTGTGTGACCCTGGGCAAGTCACTTAACCCTAATTGCCTCATCTTTAACTCTTCTGCCTTAGAATTCATCCTTAGTATTGATTCTAAGATAAAATGTAGGGTTTTAAAAAATATTAAAAAAGAAAAATAAGATGGATAGATAGATGGAGTTGTTCAAAGTTTTGTGATCAAGTAGCATTTGATCTCAGAACAGAACTGAGTTACTTAATCTCTGTCAAATGATCTATACATGGAAGCCATCCTGGATCCCATGGGCTGATATAAGGAAGTTAGTTCACCATCTTTGGAGTGCAAGGTTCTACTATATTCTATGCATCATTCTGGGGGGAAAAAAAAAGACTAGTATGAGAGTGAGATCTGGAATTTTAGAGATCCACTAGTCTCCCTTGTTGGTAGCAAAATCTCTTCCAACCCTATACTGACTGTAGACCATTCATGCAGGAATCATAGTGCTTTGCATTGCAACTCTTGGTGGGTGTTTTATTATTTTTATCACTTAATCGGAATCTCCTTATGGGTCTGTGTGTTTTAAGCATTTTACCTATCTTGTATATATTATACAGTCTCCCTGTGGTGCCTAATACATTATTTTGCAGAATGAATAAATGGATGAAACATCATCACATTAGTTTATTGTAGTGAAAAGGAGTTAACAGCGGCTTATAAAAGCATTGTGTACACAAAAAAATATTGAATACATGTTTATTGAGGCGGTAGGTAGCACAGTGATATGGAATTGGGATGATCTGAGTTCAAATATGAGCTCAGACACTGTCTGTGTGGCCCTAGGCAAGTCATTTAACCCTGTTTGCCTCAGTTTCTTCATCTGTCAAATGAGTTGGAGAAGAAAATGGCAAACCACTCCAAAATCTTTGCCGAGAAAACCTCAAAAAAGGTCATGAAGAATTGAACACAACTGAAAAAAAAGACTAAATAACAACAAATGTTTTAAAAAAAAATTTAAACCTTTACTTCCTGTCTTAGAATTGATACTAAATTTCAGTTCCAAGGTAGAAGACAGGTAAAGGGTGAGGCGATGGTGGTTAAGTGACTTGTCCAGGGTCACACAACTAGGAAATGTCAGAAGTCAAATTTAAACTCAAGACCTCTAGACTCTAGGCTTTGCTCTTTACCTACTAAGCAGCCTCCTGCTCCACAGTAACCTGGTTTTTAGCTCTTCTCTCTCTCTCTCAAAACATGGCATAAACTCTAATAGAATCACATTTTATTTAAGCCTCAAGTATCCTGCAAAATCAAGCAAAAACGAAGGGCTACCACATTGGTTTTGTTTTATGTTAATTGTGGAAATGTCCTCATGGATTATTCTTTAGGCCAAATATTTTCCCAATGAACACTAAGAGATTCTTAGGTTATATTCCTTCTTCCCTTTTATGTTTTCACTGTTTGTTTTTCTTTCCCTTTAAGTTTGTTATATTTCCCTTTTTCTTGATGCTACAACACAATGGATAATCTAAATTTTCAACATAGCTTTCCCCCTCAAATTTACACTAAGATTATCAGGTCACAAAATCAATCAATCAATCAATCAATCAACAGGAATCACCTATTATGTACCATGTACTGTGCAAGGTGCTAGAAGAAGACACAAATGAAAGAGTCTTGATATCCCAAGAAGCTTAACAGCTTATAAGCACATAAACAAACAAACAAACAAACAAATATATATATGCATATATATAAATAATTTACTTATAAGTAAATGTAAAATAAGTATAGAATAAATTAAAATGTTTGGGATGGAGTAGGGGAGGATATTAGCAATGAAGTAGTTCATGGAAAGCCTCATGCACAAGATATCACTTGAGCAACATTCTCAAGGGAGCAAGGGCTTCCTAGAGATGGAGATGAGGAGGAAGTACACTTCTGGAGCCAGGAGATAGAATGTCACATGGGAGGAGCAGCATTGGTCTACTTAGGCCAGTCTGTAATTCATAAATAACTTCAATTCACAGTAAGAGTGTCTGAAGATCAACCATCATCCCAGGTTCTGCATAGAAGCAATGTAGCAATGTGGCCCATTTTTTACTGATAATGTAACAGTGAATCTGGGGGGAAATCAGAAAAAATAAGATGCCATGCAAGACAAAATCAGATATTCTATTTCTCTCAAGTAGAAATGCTAATGAAAGCAGTTTACTAGTTGTCAGTTAAACCAAGTTCTAAAAACAAAAATAAGCATGTTGCAAATAAAAAGGGGAGAATCATCAAATTTTAAAGTATGATGTCCTTGTCCAATATCCTCATTTTATAGATGAAGAAACTGAGACACACAGAGATAAAAAAAGAGTAAAAAAGACCCACATGTACCAAAATATTTATGGCAGTTCTTTTTATAGCAGCAAAGAACTAGACTCTTAAGGGGCTGTCTGTCATTTGAAGAATAGCTAAAAAATTATGGTGTGTGAATATAATAAACCATGAGAAATGATGAAATGGATAATATTAGAGAAACTTGGGAAGATTTATATGAACTGATACAAAGTAAAGTGAGCAAAAATAGGAGAATAACATAACAATAACATCATAAAGACAAATGAGTTAGAAAGTCTTAAGAACTCTGATCAATGCAATGATTATCCATGATTCCAGAAAACTGATGACCAAACATGTTACCCATCTACTGAAAAAGGGGCGATGACTGCAAAGAGCATGAGACATACATGGCTAATGTGTGGTTTTGTTTTGCCTTACTATACACAGGTACTACAAAGGTTTGGTTTTTCTTCTCCCTCAACCTCCTCCCCCAACTCTTTCCATTAGAGGGAGATGGGATGGAGAGAAAATACATCTTTATTAATTGAAAAAAATTAAGGAAAAAAATGGGGTCCAGAGAGATGAACTGACTTACACATAGCTAGTTGACTAATTAGTATCATAACTAGGACTATATTTCAGAACTTTATGTTTTAAGGTCAGTGT
Organism: Gracilinanus agilis; assembly: GCF_016433145.1. Taxonomy (NCBI): domain Eukaryota; kingdom Metazoa; phylum Chordata; class Mammalia; order Didelphimorphia; family Didelphidae; genus Gracilinanus; species Gracilinanus agilis. The sequence continues at coordinate 477,534,390 of NC_058131.1, read as the reverse complement.
CTCTTCCAATGCATCATGCTTTCTTTTGGGAGAAGAAGGGAGAGTCTTTTGGGGAGATCTTGAAATCTCACATAATGAACACATACATACTATGGTCATATATCCATTTGTGATTTTCCCATTAAGATAACAGATCAAAAGAGACTGCAAAGGAGAATCTAATATAAATGCTTCCCCCCAGTGCCTCATGAGACAAGAATAAGGAGACACAGGACAAAGTATTGTTCTTCTTATTGAAAGCATGACCTCATTCTCTGGGGTCAATCTGTGGAAAAAGAATAATCCAGAGATTTATCAATTAAGTAGGAAGTAAAGGTGAAAATTGGTAAGTCTATGCCTAGCACTGTGCTGAAAGAGGAGACCCATTTCCCACTTATCTATCTCTATCTAGGAACTGATAGCTAAGTAGGTATGTCCGTAGATGGATAGAAAGATAGATAGATAGATAGATAGACAGACAGATAGATAGACAGACAGACAGATAACTAGATATAGTAAATTTTAAGTACTTTGCTAATCCCTGAGGATACAAATACAAACAAATAAGACAATTCTTACCCTCTAAGAGTTTATATTCTAAGGGGGGAGACAACACATTAAAAAAATCAAAAGCTATTCATTTCAACAGAGAATAAAGTGAGGTGAGGAGAAATTATCTTCTGGCTACAGACTGAACAGTCAGTATTAAGTACTTTTTGAAGCATATTTTGGAGGTTTTTGTTAAGTTTCCATTAGCTTTTTCACTTTGAAACTTCTGACCCCATTTCCCATTAATGAATGTTTCCTGGGGTCTCCTCTTTGGGGAATGACCCAGGGCTGGTCTGCTTTCATTCCTCTCCTGGCTGTGCTTCTGACTTTCTGGACTTGAACATTATGCCTTCACACTGGGTACCTTTTTTCTCTTGTCTTTCTTATTAGCTCCCTTGTGTATGTTTTCTTTATACTGTAAGCTCCTTGAGAGCAAGGACTATCTTTTTTCTTATTTAACAGGGTTTTGATGCACATCAAACATGTTTTTTAATATGTCCTTATACAGCCATATAAAAACTTAGGTTTTATATTTAAGGTCATAAATGGAAGTACTGACATGGAAGATGCCAAGGATCTTTTTAGAGAAAATATTCTATGTTCCCTTTTCATGTGGATAGGCACAGCCTCTTTCAATTGGATGCACATGTGGAACTGCTGGGATATTTGCTAACTACTAGACTAGGATGATCTTGCTTTCTCTTATGTGGCATCCTTAGGTTTACTTATAGCATAGTTTCCATGTACTAAGCTAGGTTAGAAAAGGTATCTTCCCCTCCCTTTGGGTCCTTTGGCCCAAGAAAAGGGCCTGGGACTTTAGCCTTTTGTTTTTCTTTTCTCAATTCTACAAATAGGCAATAGAGTCCTCAGATTCAGAAGCTTTGAGCCATGGTACCTTGCATGTAGGATTCCGGAATGGACGCTGCTGCCAGCATAGCATAGAAGCCCTGAGAAGCCAAGCTGCCTGGGCATGAGACCGGAGGGTCTTTAGATCTGGAACTTGGCGGGACTGGTGCTATGTAGCAACTGAGCTAAGATGTGAACCTGACCTCACTGAGCTAATACCTGAACCTAAGTCTACTCCCTTCCCCCCAAACCAAGGGGTCCTGAGGTGTTACAGAGAGTGTTTCTGTTTGGTTTTTACTCTCCTCGTGAAGTAAATATTCCTTTGTAAAAACTAATCTGTTCCATGAGCAAATAAAACTTGGAGTGCTGAGGAACCTCCTAAAATTGGGAGGTTAGGGCTTGAGCCAATGGCAGAGAATAGATACTCTTAAGGGTAGGGGTGAAATCTAACACACCTGGCTATGCGGGCCAGAGCAGTCCCCGTGAGTCTTGCATTTGCTTCCCTAGCACTTGGCACAGTGTCTGGCACATAGCAAACACTTAATAAATGGCCATGGCCTTGCTTTACTTCTAAAGCTACACCCGAAGCCCGTAGTTCTTGAATTTATGCCAGTTTTACTTATTTGAATGCATACAGGAAGATGAGAAAAGAAGGGTGAGAGGAACAAATTCAGGAAGGAAAGAATTCTAAATTATTGAAGTTTTATAATCTTGGTTCCGATTTTGACAGTGCAAACCAACTGGGAGTTTGGAGTCAGATACTTTATAGAGACAGAAGGAGGGCAGGAGGGACACACACATAGAGAATGAGACAGGAAGAGAGACATGAACAATCTCTGGAAATATATTCCTTGTAGACAAGAGTCAGAGTAGTACATAGAAGCAGAAAAGTGATCTGAAGTGAGTAGCTACTTTTTCTTTTCTCCTGGAAGGCAGGCGCTGCTAGCTTTTGAAGGGAAAGACTGACCCCTAAAATGAATCGAGAGGGCGGCTCAACCCATTAGAAAGGATTTGGGGAGTGAGTTTCTTAAGCCTAGGAAGGCAGAACCCTGGGACCAAATTTGAGTGACTGTTCAGCCTTTCTTACTTGCCAGTCATACCTGCTGATTATACATAAAAGGAGCATAGTTCAAACAAACAAAGAAATGAAAATGCTGTTTAAATAGCCTGCAGAGCCAACTTCTGGGCTTATTGTTTCTTGCAGTAACTTATTAAGTCAAATTCCTTGGATGGGCTTTTTAAAGAATCAGATTGAATTCTTTTTAATGATGAATTGTAACATGGTAGCTCTATAACAATAATAGCTAACATTTACATATAATTTAAGGTTTGCAAAGTGCTTCATGGGTTCTCTCTTAAGTCCTCACACCACTTTGGAAGGTAAGTGCTATCATAATCCACATTTTAGAGATGAAGATCCTGAAGAATCCAAGAGTTAAGTTAGTTAGGTTATAAGGCAAAAGATTTGAATTCTGGTCTTCTTTATTCAAGGAAACCCTGAAGATTCTTTGCTTCAGGGCAGAAACAACTTGCACAGGGAAACAAAAGGATTCTTTCCCCCTCTTTCTTTCTTTCTTTTCCAGGGAAGTGCTGAGCATGCTTGAAGGAGCAGAGGGAACAGCTTTATTGCTAATGATATGTAGACAATAGGAATTTTATTCTTCCCCAACCTAAATCCCAAATTCCTTTTGGATTATTCTCCAAGTCATTTAGCTCCTCTGACTAAGGGTAGGTTAGAAAACTGTTGTTGTTCAGTTGTGTCCAAATTTTTGTGACTCCATGTACCATTGCTATCCTTGAGATTTTCTTGGCAGTGATATTGGAGTGATTTCCCACTTCTTTCTCTAGTGGATCCTTTGGACAGACAATTAGAAGTCAAATTACTTGCCCAGGGTCACACAGTTAGAACTTGTGTCTTCCTCACTCTTGGCCCTGCACTCTCTCAGATAAGCCACCTAGCTCCTCCTAGGCATACAGAGGTTAAGTGACTTGCTCAAGGCCACACAGCTAAAAAGTATCTAAGGTTGGATTTGAACCCAAATCTTTCTAACTTCAGGTTCAGTGCTCTTAACCACCAAGCCACAGCCAAAACTATATTTGTTTGCAAACTTCATAGTATATTTTTCTCTCTGTCTCTTTTTAAAATTTCTTTCTCATTTTCTCCAACTAGATAGGAGCTGGCATAGTTTCATTCCTCAAAACAAAAATGATCTAATAAAATCGTGCTGAACTTGGGAGAAACTTGGGTTCTGACACCTAATTTACTACATTTTGCTGCTCTAGTCTGAACAGACACAATCCCATAGTCTGTTTGATTTAATTAGTGCAATTTATTAATAATAAGGTTTTTTTTTAAGTTACAAGGAGAGATAAACCCCATTTGTTCAAATACCACTCCTAATCTCAGCTTTGTTTTGAAGTAGTGAGGAGGGATTATATTTTTTCTGTCTGGCACCAGTGGACAGAACCTTGAGGTAGGTGGAAATTACAGCAATATGGGAGAATTTTGTTCTTCGTAAGGAAAGATTTCTTAGCAATTAGAGGTACCTTAAAACATAATGCCATTTCAGTAAATGGCAAATTCTTCATCAGTAGAATTCTCCAAGTACTTGTTGGATAGGTTTTCAAGGGAATTTATGTTGATATGTATCGTGTTAATCCCACCAAATTAGAGTTCAAAGTGCCTCTGGACTAGAATTCTAGAGCCCTGGTATCTCAGGGCTTCTTTGTTGGACTAATGACAATATCTTCTAGCCTAGACTCCAAGGCTTCAAGTTTTTCATGGTTTTGAGTACAAGGACTCCATGCCCTGTAAAACTAAAACTGACAATAACAAGTCTCCAAACTCGAATCCCCTGAGCCTAGGGAATCGAGCCTAAGGAGGAAGAGGGCCAGAGTGACCTTCCTTCTTTCCTTATGGTATCACTTGATGTGAGTGAATGAGTCCTTCTACTTTAGACATGAATTCTAGAAGGATAGACTGTGTCAATGTAGTTTTAGACACTCCTTGCTACAAATCCAGTGGAAAGAAGCTGGTCCCAATGGAGTGGTAAACCAACAGAGAATGTCCTTTTGTACATGTTCTCCTGTCTCCCAGAAGGAGTTTTCTAGCATACTCCACATAGGTGACTTCATCTTATGTCATATGTCAACCTCCAATTCTAGGTACAACTTGAACTATATGACCTCTAAGACCTCTTCCAATTATGAATGTCTGTGATTCTAATAATCTAAGTGTGCCTCAAGTTGACAATACTTGGAAGAGTTGAGAGAAGGGAGGACAATGATCTTGAGTTGTACCTAATAGGAAAAAAAAGGATTTAGAAAGGCAGAGAGAAAGGGAGAATATATGTAGCATATGGGAGGAACTGCTTTTATTTTGACATCTGATCATTAGAACACCTCTTAATTTATAATATTGTATATCCCTCCTTCCATATTATCTATAGGAAATAATAAGTGTGCTATTATATGTCTTAAAGCTGTAAATGCCAAACTTTTCAGTGTCATCCTGTCACCCACACCCTGACTCTCTTGCACCTTGTCTACAGAAAGAAAAATAAATCCCCATCCTCTCTTTCAAGGCCTTCCCTCAAAACTCTTGAATTTGATACTGACAATATTGAATGGTGATAAGATTTTCCATTAGAATACAAACTAATCACTAAACATTTATTAAGTGCCTATTATGTGCCAGGTACTGTGCTAAGTGCTGGGGGTACAAAAAAGGCAAAGATCTCAAAGAGCTCACAGTCTAATAGGGGAGACAGCATGCCAAAAACTATATTTGCACAAAATATATAGAGGATTAACTGGTGATTCTCAAGAGAGGGAAAACATTAGAGTTAAGAGGGGTGGGGTAAGGTTTCTTTTTTTTTTTAAAACCTTAGCTTCAGTCTTAGAATCAATACTGTGTGTTGGTTCCAAGGCAGAAAAGCAGTAAGGGCTAGGCAAAGAGGGTTAAGTGACTTGCCCAGGGTCACACAGCGAGGGAGTGTTTAAGGTCAGGTTTGAACCTAGGACCTCCCATCTCTAGGCCATCTACTGAACCACCTAGCTGCCCAGATTTTTGCTGGGACTTGAAGGAAACTTGGGAAACCAATAGGCAGAGATGAGGAAAGAGAAAACATCAGTGAAAACACTGTCAGGAATCTAGATAGTTTCAAAAAGGAATATGAGGGATTTTGGGCAAACATGAGAAAGAACTTTCAGAAGATGACAGCTGGGTAGGGGAAGTGCCTGTTTGGAGTCAGATGCATTTGAGTTTAATTATGGCTTCAGATCCTTAAAAGCTGTGTGACTCTGGGCAGTTTCTTCACCTGTAAAATGAAGATAATAATAGGACCTAACTTTCTAGATTTGTTGTGAGGATCAGATGGTATGATTTATGTAAAGCATTTTGTAAAACCTACAGATATATAGAATTAGAATTGGAGGGAAAGTTCATCATTTAGGGAATGGCTAAACAAGTTGTGGTAGTCGACTGTGATGAAATAATATTGTGTTATAAGAAATTATGAGGAAGATGCTAAAATTTGGAAAGGATGAGAAATCCCACTTAAAATAACTGTAGACAATATGAAATACCTAGGAATCTATTTACCAAGAGAAACCCAGGAACTCTATGATCACAAATGCAAAACAATTTCACACAAATAAAGTCAGCTCTAAACAATTGGAAACATATTAATTGATCATGAGTAGTCTGAGCCAATATAACAAAAATGACAATTCTTTCTAAATTAATTTATTTATTCAGTGTTATACCAATCAAACTATTCAAAAATTATTTCATAGATCTGGAAAAGATTATAACAAAACTCATCTGGAAGGACAAAAGAGCTAAGACAGTGATGGTGAAAGTATGGCATAAATGCCAAAGATGGTACACAGAGCCCTCTCCATGGACACACCAGCAGTCACCCACGAAAGTTCATAATTAGAAAGCCAGAGGGACTCTGGGAAGAGCTGATTCCCTCCCCCGTCCATACACCTGAGGACATTCCTCACTTCACCTGCCCCTCTGCCTTTCCCTGTTTGGGGTAAAGAGCAGGGAGGGGAGGGATTCTTGGGGGTGTGTGGTTAAGAGTGAGGTGCAGACAGCAGCTTGTTGAGTCTGCAGTGAAGATGATTCTCATGGTGGAGTTGGAAAGGAGCTAGGTTTGAGGGGACAGAGCTCACAGTGTCGTGCATAGCTGGAGGGGAGGAGAGCATGTGGGCCACTCTTCTCCCCCTCTCCACACATGTCTCTCATCACCTGCCCATCTGCCCAGCAGCCCAATGGGAGTATTTCATCCCTCCCCTGTCTGGAGTAAGAGGGAGTGGGGCATAGCCCTTGGTCTGGAGGGGTAGGGTGGGGGTAAGCCTGGCACTCTGACTTTAAAAGGTTCGCCATCACTGACCTAAGATATCAACAGAATTAATGAAAAAAATATGAAGGAAAGTGGCTTAGCTGTCTGAGTTCTCAAACTATATTATAAAGCAGCAACTTTATAATAAAACAACCCGGTGCTGGCTAAGAAATAGAGTGGAGGACCAATGGAATATATTAGGCACTCAACATACAATGGAAAATGATCATAGTGACCTAATGTTTGACAAACTCAAAGATTCTAGATTTTGGAAGAAGAACTTACTATTTGACAAAAAGTGCTGGGAAAATTGGAAAACAGTATGGCACAAATTAGGCATAGACCAACACCTCATGCCATATAAGAAGTAAAGTCAAAATGAATATATGATTTAAAAATAAAGGGAATTCCATAAACAAATTAGGGGAACACTAAATAGTGTAAGTTAAGTTTTGCAAGATTTTGCAAGAAGCCATGCCTGTGGGCACAGTTTGTAGTTGGACACTTGGAATCTTGGGAGATTCTTGATGCCATCCTGGGGCATGAGACCAATCGTGGGTTGAGCTGTGCCCTATATAAGGGAGGCAAAGACTGGACCCTGTGACTCATTCTGGAGCCTGGGATCCAGGGTGGAGGGAGGAGGATCATGGGTTTAGATAACTTTGTTAAGTAGGATTTATCTAACTTAGCTGACAAATAGCAACAACTCATTGTCAAACCCAACAATCTCTGAAGCTACAAAATACATTTCAACCAACTAATTATTCTTCATCTGACTCAGGGCTTGTCAGCCCTGGGCCAGCAGTCTAGCATCAATTAATCAAGCTACCATCTAATTTGTCTCTAGGCAAGCAGTGTCCACCAAAGCAGGCCAGATTGACCAATGGCCTGCTTGGGCCAGTGGGCCTGGTTAATTCAGCTGTCAACATTCTAAAGCTGTTAGATATAATACTTATAACTAGGATCAAACTACATTTAGGGATTCCTAATAACCCTTTTCCCTTCTACCAGTTACCCCTTTGTTTTGATTTACACCAGTAAAAGCCTTGTTTTTAAAAGTCAGTCTAGCTACTGACCTTTTGTTGGTTTGACTGGTCAGCCTCAAAGAAGTCTTAAGGCAAGTTGAAGGGTCAGAGGAGGATCCAGCCTTACTCCCTGAAGTTAAGCTTTACTACCATCAATTATACCATTTGTCAGATGCATTATTAATTTATCATTGTTATTTCTGATACTATTGATTAGATTATCATTAACCGAAACATCAATTGGAGCCAGGGAACTAGTCTCCCTGATGAAATACACTGTGATTGGTTGAAGGGGTTCTACAGGAAGTTTAGTTGAGATATCTGATTTCCTGTTTATACTTAAGGAAAGTTTAAAGCTCCCTTACCATCTGGGGCTTTCTGCTTTACCTTTTCTTAGCAATTACATCTTTATGATCAAGTCCCTCAATGGAAATGAGGGACTTGATATGGGAAATGATAAATTTTGGAGGGGATGTGGAAAAACCAGGACACAAATACACTGCTGGTGGAGCCATGAGCTGTAACAACCATTCTGGAAAGCAATCTAGAAACATGCCCATAGGGCCATAAAACTATGCATAACTTTTAACCCATACACTTGGTCTATATCCCAAAGAGATTAAAGATAGGGATAAAGAATGTACCTATACAAAAATATTTATAGCAGCTCTTTTTTTGGTGACAAAGAACTGCAAACCAAAGAGATGTCCATCAATTGGGCAATGGCTAAACAAGTTGTAGTATATGTTTCTAATGGAATACTATTGTGCCATAAGAAATGGCAAATGAGATGATCACAAACTCCACCCTCCCAACCCTGGAAAGACTCATGAAGTGATGCAAAGTGAAATGAGAGGAACCAGGAGAACATTGTATACAGTAACAACAATGTATGATGATCAACTATGAATGGCTTCACTACTAACAACTGCAAGGATTTAGAACTGCAAGAAACTCACAACGAAAAAGGATATCTATCACCATGAAAGGAATAGATGGAGTCTGAATATAAATTAAAACATACTTTACTTCCTCTGTTAATTTTTCTCTATTAGAAGCAATATGTATCTTTTTTCACAATGGGGTAAATATGGAAATCTATATTATATGATATTATTTGTACAACCTAAATCATATTATTTGCTTTATTGAGGAGAGAAAAAGGGAGAGGGGGAGAGAGAGAACATGGATTGCAAAATATCAGAAAATAAATATTTAAAAATTGCAATGACATATCTGGAAAATATTTAAATTGATTATAAGAAAAGAAAAACCTGGAAAAACTTTTTTGAATTGATGCAGTGAAGCATCAGTGATGCAGTGATGACTCAGTCACTGATCCAGACAATGATCCAAGACAATTCTAGAGGACCCATAATGAAAAATGCTATCTAGTACCAGAGAGAGAACTGATGAACTCTGAATGCTTTTTACCTTATTTTTTTGGTTGGTGTTTTCTTTTGCAAAATGACCAATATGGAAATATGTGTCACTGACTTCACATGTATATTTAATATCAAATTGCTTGCCTTCTCAAGAAGGGGGATGGAATGAAGGGAATTTTAGAATTCAAAAATTTTAAAAATATATTTAATAATTTTTAAATGTAGTTAGGAAATATTTAATAAAATGTAATATATTAAAAATGTAAAGATATATAAATACTAGCTTTTATAAAAAGTTCTCAATATGAGAAAATGCTGCTAAAAAAAGCAAAATATATTTATTAGTATATCAAAGATTGAGATGGGACAAAAAAACAGTAGTCAGGAGACTTGAGTTCCAATCTTGGCTCTACCAGTAACTCTCAGAGTTTCCTCAAACTAATCACTTACTTTGTTTGCTACCTTATCTAGAACTTGATTGTGTTTGAATACATAATCTCCTAGAAATTTTCCAGCAATGAAATTCTATGCTCTGACTCTTCAGGATGTCAGATAAGATAAATGAGATATCTATATCAGCTTCTGACAAGTGGAAAGAGAAAACTGGTAAAATTTAGAAAAGAACTTAAAAATTCTAACTTAGTCTCCTAACAGTTCCCCCATTCTGGGAGGTAGAGTAAATTTTGGGAACTTGAAAACCAGTTATTATTTCTGTATACTTAAATTGCTTTTAGTCTTGTCAATACTGTATTCTGACTTTTCCTATTTTTAACTCAGACCAAAAAAAAAATGGAAATGCTTCTTTAAAATTAATGAGCATTGCCAGAAATGAAAACATTATAGGCAATTTTCATTTTGACACTACTTTAACTTACTAAAATCAGAACTTCAAGTAGGGAAAGGACCCAGGAAGTCATCTGGTCCCATCTCCCCATTTGATAGATGACAACATTGAGGTCCAGAGCCAGAGCAGTGAAATAAATTACTTAAGGTGACATAGGCATCAGTTGAAAGGGATACAATGAGAATTCAGGTCTTTTAACTGCAAATCTAATGTTCTTTTCACTGTTCATTCTTATGATCAGCATGTGTATGTGTGAGTGTATGTGTATGTTTGTGTGCGTGTTTTTTTGTTTTCTTTTTCTGGCTGCTAGGTTTGACTTAAAACAACAACAACAATAAAAGTCTTTCCTTTCAAGAATTGTGAAAAGCTCCTGCACAGTTAAGTTTTTCCCTGTGCTCCAAAAATAAGAGCTGGCATTAAATTTTCCTTTACTCTTTCCACTACAAAAATAAATGAACACAGAAATGGAAACAATAAAACCTTCTTGAGAGATGATTTTTCTTTATGAAAAAAAAGTTAAGATTTAAATTTAAGTTGTCATATTGTCAGCAAAAAGGACAACCTGCCAGGAGGAGTAAGGCTCTGTGCGGTGCTACCAGGAGGAAGGAGAGTGTATAAAAGATGCAAGTAGGAACACAGGAACAACTAGGTATATAATTAAGAAAGCTCCTTGGTACAATCAAAGAATTCAATCTGTCAGCTATTGATTGCTATTGTTGTTCAGCCATGTTTGTCATGTCTGACTCTTGGTGACCCCACTTGGGGTTTTCTAAGACAAAGATATTAGAGTATTTTGCCATTTCCTTCTCTAGTTCTCTTTACAGTTGAGAAAACTGAGGCAAACAAGAGTTAAGTGATTTGCCCATGTTCACACTGCTAGTAAGGGTTTGAGGCCAAAATGAACTGCCATGTTCTCTAGTTATTGCACCACTTAGCTGCCCCTAGTGAAAGAGTATGTAAAGGCTATTCTTGAAGAAATCTAAACTATCAACAACCAAATGGAAATATGTTCCAAATCATTAATCATAAGAAAATTTAAACAACTCTGAGGTTTCACTTCATACCCAACAGACTAGCAAAAATGAGAAAAAAGGAAAACGATGATTGTTAGAAGGCCACACTAAAGCATATTTGGTACAGATACAAATTGATATAACTATTTTGCAAAACAATTTGGAATTATATCCAAAAGTCACTAAATACAGCGTTTGCTACTGGAACTATAATCCAAAGAAAAAAGGGAAAGGACTGATATATACAAAAATATTTAAAGCAGCACCATTTGCTGTAGCAAAGAATTGCAAACTAAATGGGTGCCCATCATTTGGGGAATCATTAAACTAATTATAGTGTGATATTGTGCTATATTTGAAATTGAAAATGGTGTATATAATTGTAAAGAAATGGTAAAAGGGACAAATTCAGAGAAACTTGGGAGGACTTGAATGGTCTCATACAGAGTAATGTGAGGACAACCAGAAGAATAATTTTAACTACAATACTATAAAGAAAAGCAACTCCCAAAGGTTTAAAATCTATGATCAAAGCAATGACCAATCACGATTCTAGAATACAGATTCATCATACTTCCTACTTCTTGATAGCCAAGGGAAGGAATGTAACTGGAGATAAAAATACATTTTAAGAGAGGGCCAATCCTTGGATTAATTTTGTATAATTATGCTAAAAGTGAGGGGTTTTTTTGTGGAGATGGGGAAAATCGGGTGTGTTACTATTAAAATTATCTCTAGAGGATGAACTTTGGATGAGAACATCAATTTATTAAATACATCTGCTTTTTATTAGGCCAGAATCATAACCAATAAAGAGATATGTCTCCATGGTTGGCTTTAATGATCAAGGACAATCCAGAAGCTGGATCAGGCAACTTAATAGTTTTATTACCTTTGAAAGATGTGAGTTTGGCCACTCAGAAGGTTAGTGAAAACGGGAGTCTGTTGTCCCTTTATGTCTCAGGCTTGGAGGGCAAGATCACTTCCCTCAGGCCTGGAACTCTCAAAAACGCAATCTGACTGTTATATAGTTATGAACAAAAGGTTTAATGGAGTAAAATAACAAGGAATAGGTCAAGTAGGAGGGCTAAGGAGATCCGTAAGCTAATAAATCTGTTCTTAACCCACCAACTAAGAGGTCTGCAAAAGACCTGCCTTCTGGTCTTCCAAGCTATCTGCAAAACCTGCCTGACTGTGCTATAATCTCCAAATCCCTGTTCTAGCTTCCTAAATCTATAGCCTCTCCAAAACAGGTTTTGGTAAAAGTTAAAAGATCAAGTTGAATACATTAGTTTGGTGACCAGATGGTAGGATCACCAGGCCCACAGGCTAATGCATATAGAGGTTACAGTGTAACCAGGACAGTCAGGTCAACTGGGCTTCCTTCTTCAAAGTCTCTCAGGTAGAATTAAAATTGAATCAGGAACAGGCTGGAATAACTTGGAAATGAATAGGGACCAAAGGCAGGATCACACACTCCAAAACCAAACAGGATCAGAGGGAGAGAAATAGTCCAGAAACTGGGAGCTCCTCTGAGCTCCAACTGCTCCTCAGGTTGTCAGTTAACTCCCAGAAGCCCACTCAGAGTTCTGAGAGAACCAAGAAATTCCCTGCTTCAACTTCACCCCCTCTCTTTATCCTCTCTTTATATTCTGTTTGGAACCCTTTTCCTTTGCATTCCAGCCAAGATATTTTCCTTTTGCATCTCCAGCTCTTTACACTTTGCCTTGTCTCAGACGCCCTTTTCACACCTTGAACATTCTAAGAGAGTTCTAATTATATCTAGTAGATATAATTCTAATAGCTAATTAAGAGGTGTTCTATCAAAGCATCTATCCCTCCCCATCCCCACAAGTGCACAGGTCATGTATGTAGGAAAAAAAATCCCTATTGGCGATGCTGAAGCAACTGCCAGGTGCATCATGGGCTGATACCAAAGATCTAAGTGATCTGCCATCATTGTCTGAAGACTTCCAAAGGAGTGGGAGAGGAACTAACTCTCTAAAGAGTCCATTCCATTTTGGGGCAGCTTTAATTATTAGAGAGTTTTTTCTAACCTGAAGTCAAAATCTTTGCAACTTCTACCATCTTTCCCCAATTCTTCCACTTAAGGATGAGTAGAGTAAATTTAATCCCTTTTCTACATAGCAGTCCTTCAGATATTTGAAGACAATCAACCTATATCCTTTAAGTCTTTTCTTCTTCAGGTCCTTTGTTTTTATTCTTTAATCAATTTTCATTTGACATGATTTCAGACCCCTTCATTACTAGCTCCCCTTCTCTCAACACTCTTTAGATGTGACTGATGCCCAGAAATGAATATAATACTTCAAATTATGTTCATTTGGGCAGAGTACCATGGAGAGAATTTACTCCTTTCTAGAGTTCTCTCCTCAGGTGTGCTTAGTGAATGCTTTTAAAGTTTCAGTTCAAATAATGTCTTTTCTGATTACTCAAGCCAAAGTCTCTGTGTCTGTGTCTGTGTCTGTCTGTCTCTCTCTCTCTCTCTCTCCCCCCTCCATAATCCTTTGGCATTTTGATGGGATTTATTGTTCTTGAATTTCAGCATTAAATAGTACCTCCCAGGTCATCTAGACCAATGATGAGCAAACTACAGCCTATAGGCCAGATGTGGCCCCTTGAAATGTTCTATCTGGCAGTATGACATTATTCCTAATCTGACAAATACAATGAGTAGGATACAATACAATGAAACTTCAAAAGAGTTGCCTTAGAAACAGACTGACAGATGAGTATTTCCTTTCCTTTGGCCCCCTCTTTAAAAAGTTTGCCCATCACTGATCTAGACCAACTTATTCCAGAAGAGAAGTTTCAATCTGAAAATATACCCAATAATCTCTAGAGCACATTGTTTTATGCTAGTCACAGTTATTTGTGATGGATTTATCATATTTCCTTTTCTAGACTGTAAGTTCCTTGAGAAGGTTGTTGTTCAGTCATTTCAGTCATGCCTGATTCTTAATGACCCCATTTGAAATTTTCTTGGCAAAAAAAACTGGAGTGGCTTGCCATTCTTTTTCTCCAGCTCATTTGACAAAAGAGGAAACTGGGGAAAATAGGGGTAAGTGAGTTGCCCAGGGTCACACAGCTAGTAATTTTTTGAGGCCGGATTTGAACAAAGGAAGATGAATCTTCTTGACTCCATGTCTAGCACTCTATTGTACTACCTAGCAACAATCCTCCTAAAGGAAAATTCCCATATTATTCATCTGTCTTTTTGCTTCCCACCATTCTCTTCCGTTCCTTCCACATCCTTTAGCATAGTGTCATGCACAAAGGAAGATATCGATTGGTTTTTATTGAAAGATTGAATTTATTAATAGGTACATTTAAAGAAAAAAACTCTCAAACCCATACTTTCAATAGCTTTTTGCTATTATTTGATGCCTTGTCTGTATTTATTAAGAAGGTCCTGGAATATGGATATTTTTCATTTTCTTCCTTCTCAGATCTTAGCATATTTTTTCTTTTAAGTCAAGGTCTAAAAGAGATACAGTAGTTTTCCTGAGAGAGTTCCAGTAATGTTTACACATTTCTTTCAATATTTTGCATCTGATTTGCATGTAAAAGGCAAGCAAATACTTTATTGAAAAAAATGAGTTCTCTAGGGAGTCATTCCAGGCCAACAACTGTGAATCTGTAGAGAAATGTGTGAGGATTAAGAAACTGGGAGAATAAGCAAGTTCCTCAGCCATTTAGTCATCCCTCTGTCTTTCATTTCCTGTAATACAATTTACTCCCCCCTTTTAATGGTTTTTCCTGTTCTTTAATTGAGAAAGGTCAGAAGAAATACACAAATGCTAATTAAAACTTCATCTTCCCTCACAAAAATTAAAATGAAAAGCTTTGATGATGATGTCTTTTTCTGCCAGGTTGTTTACCCCATCACTCCTTCAAGTTACTCTTGTGTTAAGTGAAAGGCAACTTTGGGCCAAAGGGTCTGATGATTGGCTCACAGAAGTAGGAAAGCTTTTGGAGTAAGATTCTAAGAATTCAGGATTGAGCTAACTAGGTCAATTGGAGTTTTTGGTCCCAGGACGCTGAACTTAGGAAATGCTCAAATTCAGAGCAGGGGTTTTTAATTGTTTTTGTGTCCTGGACCCCTTTGGCATGCTGGTGAAGCCTTTAGACTTCTCAAAATAATATTTTTAAATTCATAAAATAAAACACACAAATCAAAGAGGAAATTGATTACATTGTAATTTTCCCATCCAAATTCAGACTCTTTGAAATTTGTCCACAGATTCTACCTTTCAAGATAAGAACCTTTGATTTTGCAAAGGTTGGCAACCTTTTTGGCTGTGAGAGCCATAAACGCGTATGGAAGGAGGAGGATGGAGGTGGAAGACTCTGGAATCTGGGGCTGGGGCTGAAGGGCCCCCTGGGGCACATCCTGGGGCTCTGCCTGGACTGGTAGGTCGGGAGGTGGAGCCAGATATGGCTCAGGTGCTGACCCCTGATTTAGAGGGAGCTGACAGCATCTGTATTTCTCAAGGGTAAAAAGAACTTAAGTTAGTTCCAAGAGAACAAAGACAATTGGGTTTACATAGGACACTATCAACTTGTTTCCTTTCTAGAAGAAACTCCCTTTCTTCAGAGCGGGGCTGGACTGTCTTAACCCTCGATCTTGCTCCCAGAGTGGTCTTGAGATATCTCAGAATTTCTTTCTCAACTTTTTAAAAAAATGATTCATTTATTTAGAATATTATTCCATGATTACATGATTTGTGATTTCCCCTCCCCTCTTCTCTCTTCCCTCCCTGAGCTGACAAGCAATTCCATTGGGTTTTACATGTATCAGAACACATTTCCATGTTATTCATATTTTCAATAGAGCGATCTTTTAACACTAAAACCTCAATCATATCCCCATCGAACTATGTGATCAGTCATATGTTTTTCTTCTGCATTTCTGTTCCCACAGTTCTTCTTTGGATGTGGATAGCATTCTTTCTCAAAAGTCCCACAGGATTGTTCTGGGTCATTGCATTGCTGCTAGTAGAAAAGTCTGTTACATTCGATTATGCCATAATGTGTCTCTGTGTAAAATGTTCTCCTGGTTCTGCTCCTTTGGCTCTGCATCAATTCCAGAGGGTCTTTCCAGATGACATGGAATTCCTCTAGTTCATTATTCCTTTCAGCAAAATCATATTCCATCACCAATAGATACTATAATTTGTTCAGCCATTCCCCAGTCAAAAGACACCCCCTCATTTTCCAATTTTTTGCCACCACAAAGAGCACAGCTATAAATATTTTTGTACAAGTATTCTTCCTCATTATCTCTTTGGGGTACAAACACAGCAGAGGTATGGCTGGATCAAAGGGCAGGCATTCTTCTTTTAAAGCCCTTTGGGCATAATTCCAAATTGCCCTCCAGAATGGTTGGATTAATTCACATCTACCAGCAATGTATTAGTGTCCCAACTTTGCCACATCCCCTCCAGCATTTATCACTTTCCTTTGTTGCCATATTATCCAGTCTGCTAGGTGTGAGGTGGTACCTCAGTGTTGTTCTTATTTGCATTTTTCTAATCAAGAGAGATTTAGAATACTTTTTTAATGTGCCTATTGATAGTTTTGATTTCTTCATCTGAGAACTGCCTATTCATATCCCTTGACCATTTGTTAATTGGGGAATGGCTTGATTTTTTTGTAAATTTTTTTCTCAACTCTTGAGCTCCTCTCCTACACATCATGAATCCTTCTGTTCTGAGTTCCAAGGTTACTTCTCCAATGGCTCCCCTCTTAGCTTCTTACCACAGGTGTCTGAATGGTACAGTTATGCTCCAGTAATAACTCTAATTGGATTGTATGATTGGCGGTCAACAAATGAGTTGTTCAGATCTAAGTTTGAAAGATAGAATGGCCTTTCAAGAAAAAAAAATTTTTCTCTCCTTTCTAGAAAGTATAGTACCTGGTATATGGGATGTAAAATTAGGGATTGTGTATGGGGGCAAAAGAAATTCAGGGAAAATAAAAATACTTTGGGAATCTTTCAAGTAGGGGAATGGACAATTTTTGCAGGGGTAGAAGCAGGTGGATATTACATGAGTTGAGCCTTGAAAGAACAGGATTCTGAAAGGTAATAGGCTTTATGAATAAAAAAAAGATAGGTCAAATAAACTAGCTAGTCATTCAATAGTGACAGTGAGGTGGTGCAGTGAATGGAGAATAGGCCAAGAGTCAAAAAGACTCATTTTCCTGAGTTCAAATCTGGCCTCAGACTCTTACTAGCTGTGTTGACCCTAGACAAATCACTTAATCCTGTTTGTCTCAGTTTCTTCATCTGAAAAATAAGCTAGAGAAGGAAATGGCAAACCACTGCAATATTTTTGCCAAGAAAACTCCAAATAGGTTCATGAAGTCACATACGACTGAAAACTGAACAACAATAATTTCAGTAGTGCTGTAACACCTCGTTTTTAAATGAATCAAAGAATGAAGGGACATGTATTAAGTGTTCACTACATGCCAAGGCCCAGGAGCATTGTGGACCACAAACCAGGAAGACCTAGGTTCAAGAACTGCCTGATGGGATAGGCTGTATAACTCTGGGCATGTCATTTAACTTCACAATGGTCTAGGCACCTTTCTATAGTTTATTATGCCAAGAACCTTGCCCTTACGAATATAATGTTCAGAGAAGGTAGAGTGAGTTTAAATAAAAAAGTAAGACAGCTCCCATTCTCAAGGAACTCATACTCTAATTGGAGGAGTATATACACATAAGGGTTAAGCTATAGAACAAATGGAAAGGCTTAGAGGTCCAAAGAATATGATAGTAACAGAGATAACAGGACCCAGAAGTCCTTAGGTACACTGACAAATGAAATGGAAATGTCCAGGGATCCAGAGGGCAGAGCAGCAGATGAGATGGTATGGTCTTATAGGATGCAATGTCAGGGCAGGTGATAAGACTTGGAAATCTTCCATCTTGCCAGAAGAATTATGATTGTTGTGAGCAGTTAAGTCTGCCTGCAAAGAAAGGCACCATCTCCTATCTCTGGGGAGGGGTAGGGAGTGAGTATGAGGGTCCCAAGGAAATGAGAATCCTAGATTTCTCCTTATAGAGATGGGGAGGAGGAGGGAAATGGTGTTCTATTGGTAGTGTCATTTTATAAGAAGGGGTGAAAGCTAAAGAGAATGATACCCTGCGGAGCTTATTCTTCTAGGTTTTCTGACACCAGCTGGGCTCTAGACAGCCTGAGAAGGGAGAAGAAAAAGGAAGCCTTCTCTTCTCTGGTGAGCAATCCTCCTTGACCTGTACTTCAAAAGACAGTGGGCAGCTGGGGTCCAAGCTTGGGGGGGGGGGGTGGGGAAGAGAGAGAAAGAGAACATCCTGTTCGGTCCCTCAAGAGGAATAGTTCATATAAAAGGAAATATGAAAGACATGGAAGTCCCAAGTTTGAATTGATGTGAAGGAACTTAAATACTAAAGAGTTTATATTTTACACTAGAGGTGCAACAGAAGTTATTAAGCAAGAGAGTGACATCAACAGACCTTAGGAAGATTATTTCAGCAGCTGTGTGAAGGACAGATTGGAGGAAACTAGAAGCTGGGAGAGCAATTAAGAGGCTGTTAAAATAGTTCAAGGGAGAGAAGGCGTGTGCCTGAATCAAATGGTGGTTTTGTGAGGAAGAGTTTTATTAAGAGGTAGGTTTTCCCATAATATAACTTCTCTAAGTAACCATTGAATTGAAAACTTGAAGTAAGTGAGAAGAAGAAGAAGAAGAAAGGATTAACTTGTGTGTGTGTGTGTGTGTGTTTTGATATTAATCTACTCCTAAGAGAGTTGGAGGGTGGGTGGGAAACAATTCTTCAGTATTTCTGAGAGTAATTTCAGACCTATATAGTAGCAACCACCTATAGGTCCAGGAGGATGCAGCGTCTTCACTAGGTTCAAGAGTAGCCATGGGGGATCCTGGATTTAAGGAAAGCAACTACTCTCTTTCCTTTTACTTCTGGCACTTTACATCTCTACCCTGGAGCATTAGGGAAAATAACTTTAAAATTAAATACACTTAAAATAGTCCAAACTTAGGTTTGGTTCACATTTTAGGTTTTTTTCAAAAGGGATTAGAAAGGTAATCAAAGTAAAAATAGATCAGCTATATATTTCCTCTATTACAAAAGAAATACTGAAATCAAGACTGATGAGTTCACATTGAAAAATGCTTAAAACATGAAAAAAGTAACCCATAACTCCTATTTTTCTCTCTTAGGAGACTAATAATTAAAACATCACAATATGAATTTTTTTGTGGGACTGTTGAATGGCCGTTTAACTTTCACCTTAGTTCTGCATTATCAGAACAATGCTCTCAAAATTCTTGCAAACTAAGGCATGATTTGGGTTTATTCTTGTGATATTCATCTGTCCCTCAAAAAGTGTTATAGACTATATTAGACTATTTATTGCTTTGAAGAGGTAGGGGAGAGAAGGAAGGAGAGAGTCTGAATTAAAAAAATCAGAAAACAATTGTCAAAAATTGTTCCTACATGTAATTGAAAAAAATTAAGAAGTTAAAAAAAAGTGTATAGACATTGTTTGAGGGACTGATTTTTCTTAATTTTAAAATAATTGTGGTCAAATGGCTCTCTTGACCATCATAAGACAAACAGAAACTCTCATCCCAGGTATATAAATATATTTTAGGAAGCTCATTATTCAGCTCCTTCCTTGAACATCCCAAGATATCTTTAATTGTTGATAGCTAATTAAGAGGTGGTCCATCAGACTGGCAGCCCTTCCCCAAACTGACAGGTGAGGATTCCCACATCAACAGGAAAGGTATTATTATAGAACTTTTCCTGCCAGCCCAAGTCTATTAGAGGACCACATTCTACAAGACAAAAATAATGCAAAAATCTATAGACTGAATGGCTCAGGAATTCTCCCTAATATCGTCTTTATAATACAGGACTCTAATATAAAAATAATACAGTATCTAAAAAATAAATTCTTAGAGATCAAAACCTTTTTTCCCCTTTGTTTCTGCTGATCATAACAGATCAGAACTTTTTCCTTCTCATTCTTGTTGTACTTTTCCACAACCTGGGAATTCAGACAAATTGAGACCTGCAGAGTGGCTCTGAGGTAGAGAATGGCAGTCATTATTGATGAAGACTAGGCCAGAAAGCTGAAGCCATCCATAGTTAATTTCTGTAAAATCAAAACAACTTTTCCTAAACCTCTAAGCTTTCCTTTCTTGGAAAGGCTAACTAAATCCTCTACTTGTTTTTCTGATTTCTCTATCTCCTCTCAGCTCTTACTGCACTGATCATTCTTACTATTTCTCATTTCAATTCTCTCCCTCCCAGTGGGTTCCTTCCTTTCTACCTACATATATCCTCAAGTCTCACCAAACAAACAAAAAAATCTTTTTCCTTAAACTTGCTTTCTCAAGTTATAGTCATATCTTTGTTCTTCATCACAATGAAAATTCTATAAACTGAATTTTGTATGTGCTATCTTTTTTTCCTCACCTTACTGTTCAACTTCATGGAATCTGGCTTCTTTCCCCATGAGTACTGAAAACTGTTCTCTCCAAAGGCTCTAATGACATCTTACTTCAGATTCTTGGATAAGGGAAGACCCCAAATAAGGGAAATTCACAGAAGATAAAAATTGATAATTTTGACTGCATAAATTTTAAAAGATTTTGCATAAACAAAATCAATGCATCTAAAATTAGAAGAAAAGTAGGAAACTAGAAAAAAACTTGCAGCACATTTCTCTGATAAAGGTCTCACTTCTCAAAATATACAGGAAACTAAGAATAATAAGAACAACTTTCCAATTAATAAGTGGTCAAAGGATATGAACAGGCAGTTTTTTTAGAGGAAATAATAAAAACTATCAAAAACTATATACAACAGATCTCTAAATCACTAATAGCAATAGAAATGCAAATTAAAAGAACTCTGAGGCACCACTTCACACCCATCAGATTGGTTAAAATAACAGAAAAGGGAAATGATAAATGCTGGAGGAGATGTAAGAAAGCAAATACACTAATGCATTGTAGATGGAGAGGTAAACTAATTGAACTATTCTGGAAAGCAATTTGAAACTCTGCCCCAAAATGTATTAAACAGTACATACTATTTGACCCAGAAATACCACAGTCAGTCTGTACCTCAAAGAAATCAAAGAAAGAGGAAATGAATTTAAATGTATAAAAATGTTTATAGCGGCTGTTTTTGAGATGGCAAAGAATTGGAAACTGAGGGAATGTCCAGCAATTAGGACCACCAACCAAACAAGTTAGGTAAGTGAATGTGATAGAATACTATTATGTTGTAAAAAATGTTGAAAAGGATGAGTTCAGAAAAACCTGGAAGACTTGCATGAACTGAGACAAATGAAGGAAACACAAATAAAAGAACAATCTATAGTAACAGCAATATTGTAAAAATACTTAAGAAAGACTTTGTGACTTTTATTAACATAATGACCCACCACAATTCCAAAGGACTCATAATGAAATACCTATTTACCTTCAGATAGAGAACTAATATACATATGTACATATCTTATGATGTACATCTGATGTACATAGTACAGATTAAAGCACATTTTGTTCTCTTTTTTCTTGCTTTTTATTTACTTTTTTTACATTTTTTAAAGCCTTAACTTCTGTGTATTGGCTCCTAGGTGGAAGAGTGGTAAGGGTGGGCAATGGAGGTCAAGTGACTTGCCCAGGGTCACACAGCTGGGAAGTGTCTGAGGCCGGGTTTGAATCTTGCTTTTTAAAAAACATGGCTTGTGGTATTTTTTTACATATTTGTAATGATTCTTATATTTGTTGTCTTCTCAGTGGGTAGAGAAGAAGAGGGAGGAGTTGGAGAGAGAGAATTTGAAAAAAATGTAATTTATGCTACAAAATGAAAGATATGTTGGGTTAAGGATAATAGGGAGAACGGAAGGGGAAGACAAAAATTTTTTGTGTTCATTCAAATATCTGGAGAAATTTCAAATTCCCATTTCATCCAAATATTCATTTTCAATTTAAATTTGATTGTGCCAAGCATAATTGTTTTTATATACAATTTAAATACTAAATAAAATTAAAATATTGAAAAAATCTACTTAGAAGGCTTGAAGAGGTTACTGTCGATGAATCCCACACTTTTCTAAAATCTGAATTGCTCCTCTATTTTTATTTTCTTCCAAACAGTAAAGAATCTTGATTTCTAGTATCTATTACCTTTTTCTATTCTGATTTGAATCCAGCTGATTCGAGTATGTTTCTCTTTTATTCTCAGACAGCAAGATTTTTGAAATATGTCCTATAAGAGAAAATCTATTTAATTATTTCTGATAAACTAGGAATATATGTCTGAATCTGTTCATTTGCTTTCACTAAAGTGCTATAGTAATATTAGTCAGAATTTGTGTTTGCTGCCGAGAGAGAGAGAGAGAGAGAGAGAGAGAGAGAGAGAGAGAGAGAGAGAGAGAGAGTCTCTTTACGGTGTGGAAAACCTTTATAGATTTCTGTAAGCATGTCTATTTCCTCCTTTCCTTGTATATTTCTGGATTTTCTTTTAAAGTCAGTTATCAAGGGTAGCTGGTAGCTAGGTAGAATAAAAGCCAGGTGGTCCTGGGTTCAAATCAGACCCAGACATTTCCTAGCTATGTGACCCTGAGCAAATCACTTACCCTCTATTTTCTAGCCCTTATAACTTTTATGCCTTGAAATCAATACAGTATTGATTCTAAGACAGAAAGTAAGGGTTTTAAAAATAAATAAATAAAAATAAAATCAATCGTCATAACTTGGACTTCTACTTTGGCAGAAGTTCTTTTAAGAACAGTAATGTGGCTATGACCTGGAAAAGGCAGCAGAAACTTTAAAAAAGCGATTCCTTGTTTTTCCCCATATGTTGTGATGGGAGCATGTCTATTTAGGTGAGTTCCAGCTTCCCTTAGGGAAACAGGAATAACTGGATGAGTATTTTCCCAAGATTTATGAGTGCACTTAAGAGAAAGAAAAACTATAAAGATCACAATCAAAAGATGTAAGGAGAAATTGACTGCTCCCTCAAATTGCACAGAAGCCTTTTTTTCTAGACCTCCAGGGGAAGTTAAAAAAAAAGGGGGGGTGAAGAGAAAGTTCTCTTTAACTGGATACCAATGTCTTCCAAAGAAAAAGGGAGGTGGTATAGAAGTGAGAAGACGGTCTCAGACTTGACGTTGGAGTTTAGCTGTTGTTTAAGTGTGGAGTGTTGACAAAAGAGTTTTGATTCTGTATTTATTTATCTGTGCAGAATTCTTTCCCTCTTAATTGGATCGGCCACAAGTAAAAATATGTCTTCTGTTTCTACCATAGCAGCACCTTGGCCATGAAACAGAGAAAAGAATGAGAATTTTCTGTAAAAAAATTTGCTTGGTAATTTATTCTACTATCATCTTTCCAATCATGCCAGTGAAGTAGAAGAGATAACAATACCATGCAGGAGGGAAATTCTTTTTAATTTTAATTTTTTCAATCACATGTACATTTTTAAAATATTCTTTTAAAAAAATTTGAGTTCCAAATTCTCTGTCTTTCATTCCCTTGGCTCCTCCATTTGAGAAGGCAAACAATTTGAGATAGGTTATATATGTGAAATCATGTAAAACATATTTCCATGTTACAAAAGAAAATAGACTTTCACCCCCATCACCTCACCCACCCCTAGCAAAAAAAAAAAAACAACAAAAAAAACCCACAACAACCCACAGAAAAATAAAGTTTAAAAAAGTACACTCCAATCTACATTCAGATTCCATCAATTCTTTTTCTGGAGGTGGACAGCATTGAGAAAAATGTTTTTAAAGTCTTTTCCCCTTATTTCCAAGATTTATTGTTTTTTAAAAACAAATATATTATATTCCTGACTTTATAATAAATTACATGTGATGCCGAATTTTACTCATTACAAAGTGTAATGAGTAAAGGGAAAAAAGTGAGTAAAACCTCACTGGATTTACTGAGAAAATTCAAAATAGCTAAATATTTGTAACGTCTTATGGGCACTTTTATCTGTCTTATGGGCACATTATTGACTATCACAGAGGCAGAAATTGCCTCCTCTGTGATGAATACAAATTTATATCTTAATGGTGTTTTCCCAGAATTTGAGAGGTATTTTTATTACTTATTTAGTTACATAAACAATATGTGTTTATCTCTACCCTTAAATTTTCCTAGATATGTTTTTAGGTCTAAAAATTTGTACATTTCCTTAAAATATATTCCTATAAAATGGAATATAATTTAACTATTATGATTTGAAATGCATATATAGAGACAACATGATATAATGGATAAAGATTTGACGTTGGGACCAAGGCCTGCTTTAAGTCTTACCTCTGACATATACTAGCTGTGAGACCTTGAATAAGTCACTTAACCGCTTAGTCCCTTAGACAACAAAAAAGGGAGACTTTTTAAAAAACCCTTACTGTCCTATATACATAACCGTATAAAGACTAATGTTTATGAGTCCAAGCTTCAGTACTGAGGAGTCCTAAAGGAGAAGCAGCAGCCAGAGAATGAAGCTAGACAGATTTTGCTCTATGGTTGCTCTGAGGAGACAATGGTGGGATCATCCCAATTCCTTCCGCCATTGCTTTGCTTCTTTTTCTTGGAATGGGAAAGCTTCCCTTCTGTTTATCTATGGGCTTGGCTATCGTGCCCTTTGGATAATGTGAAGTAACAAATTGTCTGCTCCAAAATTTTCTCACTTTAACCTTATCCTTAATCAGACAGAACTGAGAAAATTTCGTTTCAGCATCCCTTATAAAAGGGCATCTAGGCGGAGCAGTAGATAGAGTGCCAGACCAGAAAGTCAGGAAGACTTGTCTTCATTAGTTCAAAGCTGGTCTTAGACACCTGCTAGCCGAGTGACCCTGGGCAAGTCACTTAACTGTGTTTGCCTCAGTTTCCTCATCTGTAAAATGAGCCAAAGAAGGAAATATCAAACCACTCCAGTATCTCTGCCAAGAAAACCGCAAATGGGATCACAAAGAAATGAACATAACTGAATTGACTGAATAACAACTCCTTCTAAGAGGTTATGCTCTAACTTTTGGACCCAGACATGCTAGAAGCTTAGTTTATATGATTATAGCAATTATGATTATAGCAATATCCCACTTCACCTCTTCTAGCAAATCCCCCTGGCTAGTAAATTCTTTATGGCAATTTTGTATCTCTGAACCCATAATGATGGGTATATTGGGATGGAAAATATTCTTGTAAAATCAGTCATTTTTCTAATTGTTTTATATTCACCCACCCCACATATAAATTTAAATGATCTCCTGTACTCAAGGGAATGATACAAAATGTAGATTTCCCCTAAATATAAACAGAAATTGAGCCTTAGTCTATAAATCAGTTCAGAGGACACCTAGAACCTATATTTATCCCAGGATCCTTATCCCCTAACGGTGGCCCTGGTGTAGTCTAAGACAGTTGACATCAAATACTAAACAAGAAATCTTCTGTTGACAGAATCTACAGCATGCTTTTGACCAGAGATTCCTAACTTTTTTTTTTAGTCATGGACCCTTTGGAAGTCTGGCATAACCCACTGACTCTTAATAGGAATAATGTTTTTTTTAAATGAATAAAAATAAAACAGACAGAATTACAAAGGAAAACAATTCTATTAAAATAAGGTTATCATAGTATTAAAAAGAAATTCACCAATTCTCTGAAATCTAGCCAAAAGACTCCTTTGGGATTTCTGGCCCCCAGATTAAGACCACATGCAGTTAGAGACTGGAAAACATTTGACTGGTTCAGAAGAATTAAAGAATCATTTTAGAGCCAGAGCTTCCTGGCAAAACCCATGCCCCAAATAATTGCTTCCCTGTATACCTATGTAGTTTCAATTGCTTCTCTTCTCCTAAAACTAGCCAAGGAGCTATTTTTCCCCCTCCTTCTTCTGCACATGTTTTATTGTGCTTGAAAGCACAAGGATAAGTGTGGAGGCAATAAGAGAGGGGTCCTCTATTTTCACTCTCTTGATGTAAGTGATTCTATTTTAGAACATTTTAGAACATTTTTTATATCAGTGTAGACTGAGTAAACCCCCATATTTAACTCAAACTAGTCTGTTTTGCAGGGCTAAGCATAGAGAAAGATATTATCCCTAAAACTTATTATTGTCTCATTTTTTCTTCTATAATAACTAGGTGGCACAGTGGATAGTGTGCTGGATCTGGAGTCAGGAAGACTCATCTTCCTATGTTCCAATCCTGCTTTAGACCCTTAATGGCTATATGATCCTGGACAAGTCATTTATCCCCAGTTTTTCTCTGTATCCCCTTTGCAAGATGGAGATAATTATATCACCGAATGCTCAGGTTTGTTATGATGTTAAAATAATATCTGCAAAGCATTTTGCAAAACTTACGTGCTAGATGAATGTCATTATTATTAAATGCCTATTCTGACAAGTATAGTTATAGGAAGATTCTAAATTAAAAAACAAACTGCTTACTTTAATGGATAAAAAGTCTGTCATCTATTTTGGAAGGAAGGATAGGAATAAGGATTGGGAAGACACATGTCTGTGGGGGAGCTTTCCTTTAGCATCCTCTTTGAATAAATTTGAATTTATTTCTGAAGTACTGTTCTAAATTGTTTTATTTGGGTCATATGTCTTAGCACGACTCCTATATGAAGAGCATTCAGGAGACGGCTCTTACCTGGAGTTGAAGGTTCATACTGTGGAGGAGTAAGAACTAGGGATGAATTGGAGAGATTAAAAGACATGGGCACCAGGTATAGGCATTTTTTAAGGACTTGAGAAATTTGGTTGCTATTGGGCATTTCTGTTTTGGCAACAGCTCTACAGTAGGCATTTTAATTATTCACAAACTAACTTTCTATTCATTGTTGAAAATCTGGCCTACCTGAGATAGAAAGAAGATAGGACAGATTTTTAACAATGTTGGAGTCTGTTGAGTCCAAATACCTTCAATATTTTGCCGCATATTGCATATAATGACATAATTACTGGGACCAACTTTAGAGCTAATCTCAAAAGTTGAAAGGCTTAGCAGAGTTTCATGGGGAATTCCCCATCTGACTGCCATCTTCTCTAGCCATTCATTTTTAGGAACATGGAACTTATTAAGAAAGTCTCTAAAAATCATAATTTATTTTGGTATTTCAGTTGTGTCCGACTCTGCGCCACCATTTAGAATTTTTTGGGCAAAGGTATGGAGTAGTTTGTCATTATAGGCTGAGCTGCTGAGTTCCCACTCTTGGGTTAGACTTTTGGAACTTTTCCAAATTGATAAATATATCCTCTGGCATATAGTCAGTCACTGATTTGGTCCAACCAGAATAGTGAAGAACAAAATTCAAAATAAAGCAAGCTCTGACAAGCCTTCAGATAGCAACATTCTTACCCCTTTTGTGGCCAGTTTTGGTTATTTCTTTAAAAGAGTGAATTATGTTCTCACCGCCTCCCCCTCATCACTCTAAGATCTTACAGAGTTCTGTTTGTTATGGGACAAGGAGCTCCAATTAAAGTGTTACTAGGTGCAGGGGATTATGAAGGTAGAGAGAGAAGACTATTTCCTGGAGAGTTCAATAAATGCTTAAAAGCCCACAAAGAAAATGCATAGCTGTTCATCAAAATGAAGTACAATCGATGTACTGAGCCTTCATGTCAAGTCTAACCCAAGAAGGGAGGAGGAGGAGGAGGGAATCTTTGACTGAAATGAAAGCTCCCTCCTACCTATTAAAAATCAACAGAAGGGAGAAGTTTGCTCGATCTGGAGCTGCTGGGTGGTGGAAAATCCAATGGGGGTAGGAGATGGGATGAGGGGGGTAATTTTTTTCTCTGCTTTCCCTTTGTATCTCCATCCATCTAGAGGTATCCAGACCTCAAGGGACTGTCAAGCAAGAAGAGCAATATGGCTTCTGACACTACTTGAATGAACCAGGAATTACTGACTGTTGGACTGCTGGTGACATGGAAGACTTATCATCTTCCTGACTTCTGTATCCTGGAATCCTCCAGACCTTATCATCTATTCTGCTGTTATGTTCTCCAGGTTCCTGGACATTATGATCTGATCTGCTAGGGTACCCATACTCCCAGTTTAGAAATTTCTTTTTGTTGCAAGTGGGGAAGTTTGTTGGATTTCCACAACCTTAATTATTCTTTTTGTTTGTTTAAATCCTTAACTTTTGTCTTAGAATCAAAACTATTAATTCCAAGGCAGAAGAATGGTATGGGCTAGACAACTGGGTTTAAGTGACTTGGCCAGAGTCACATGGCTAGAAATCCTGATGATCCTCCGTGGTATCCCATCTATCTCCATCTGTCCTACAGTTGAAATCTTTTATGTATATGTATCCTCTTCTCCAACTATAGCATGAGATCTTTGAGAGTAAAGAGTCTAGTCATATATATTCTGTGCTTAATGCAGTGGTTGGCTCAGAGAAAGTGATTAATAAATGCTTTTTTTATCCATTCATCCCCCCATTCATTCAAAGGTTTCCCAGGATTTAAAAGTTTCTCAGGATAAATTGAAAATGATTAAATTGCATGAAAATTTTGTGCAAAAGAAATCCAAAATGAACTACTGTAGTATGTATAATGATATTAATTCTGAGGGGGGTTGTTATGTAGCTCTGGGCTAAAGAGCACTGGGAGATTCATCTTCATGAATTCAAATTTGGCCTCAGACACTTACTAGCTGTGTAACCTTGAGCAAGTCACTTAACCATGTTTGCCTCAGTTTCTTTATCTGTAAAAAATATCTTGGAGAAAGAAATGGCAAACCACTCTAGTATCTTTGTCAAGAAAACCTCAAATGGGGTCATGAAGAGTCAGGCATAACTGAAATGATTCAACAGCAACAAAAACTAATTCTGAAGAATGTAACCCATTGTCTCTCACATCATGCTTTACTATTTTTTTCTCACATTGTATTATCAACAAAGCTGCAATTAGATGTTCAAATCAAAAAGGCTTACAGAAATCAAGAGCTTCCTAGGGTGTCAGTTCACTTGCATGATATCCATGTTGAACAAGCTAGCTTCTAGGATAATGTCTAAACAAACAGGGATGAATTAGATTTTCCAGGTCTAAGGTTCAGAGCCTTTCTCCTAAACTGTGCCATTAAAGGAGAATTCATACCTCTCAGTTATTTCAAATGTGAAACAAAGGACATCTTTGCAATTCCAAATTCAGAGGTTCCTACCATAGTTTCCGAAAACCTCAAACATAAGATATTTTGCTTGTTCAATATCTTCTCTATAAAAGCAACTGCCAAACTCCAGGAAATTATGTTTAGATCTGGTTACAGAATTTAGGTTTTTTTCCCCCCTTGTGATCATTTCCTCTATTTCTCTATAATTTAAACCACTGTGTAATTTCTTTTCAGCGTATCCTACTCAATCATAATGTATGGAATACTATTATTAACCTTCACATAATTTATCATGGAAACATCAATCATTGAAAGTACATTTATAATTAATAATCAGGTACATAGATTAGCAGAATTAACCTATATATTATGAAGTTGCTTTGTAATAGGCTTACTCCCTCAAGTTGCTAAATCTTCAAAGTGAGTCAGTCACATTTTATATATCTTTGATGTGAGAAACTCCCAGTTCAGAAATTTCTTTTTGTTGTAAGTGGGGAAGAGTTTGTTGGATTTCCACAACCTTAATTATTCTTTTTGTTTGTTTAAATCCTTAACTTTTGTCTTAGAATCAAAACTATTAGTTCCAAGGCAGAAGAATGGTATGGGCTAGACAAATGGGTTTAAGTGATTTGGCCAGTCACACGGCTAGAAAGTTTCTGAGGCTAGGACCTCCTATCCCCAGACCTGGCTCTCTATCCACTGAACCATCTAGCTGGCCCTATGTTATATCTTTTTTTTTTAACCCTTAATTTCTGTGTATTGGCTCATAGGTGGAAGAGTGGTAAGGGTGGGCAATGGGGGTCAAGTGACTTGCCCAGGGTCACACAGCTGGAAAGTGTCTGAGGTCGGATTTGAACCTAGGACCTCCTGTCTCTAGGCCTGACTCTCAATCCACTAAGCTACCCAGCTGTCCCTGTTATATCTTTTTATATTCATATTATATCTTTACGTGGTCACCAAAACAAAAAGACCAACAAACCTTCCTTCAAGGAGATTAACTTCCCCTGTGGGGATATAATAGGCAAACAAAGGGGGAAGAGAGACAGAGACAGAGATATGGAGGGAGAGAAAGAAAAGAGAGAGATTTTGTATTTGTGTGTATGTCCATTTACTTGTAAATATAATAATATATAATAAATACTTGGTTGAGGGGCAGCTAGGCGGCTCAGTAGATAGAGAGCTAGGCCCAGAGATAGGAGATCCTGAGTTCAAATCTCAGATATTTCCTAGCTGTGCGACCCTGGGCAAGTCACTTAACACCAATTGCCTAGCCCTTGCTTTTCTTCTGCCTTTGAACTGATACTTGATATTTAGCGATTCTAAAACAGAAGGTAAGGGTTTAAAAAATAAGTACTTGGTTGGGCTGGATTGGACTGGACTGTAATTCCTTCAGAATGGGGATTCCCTCCCTCAGTGTAGAACAGAATAGAGATAATTCTACTGTACTTTCCCCTTGTCAGATCACATATGGAACATTTTATTCACTTTAAGAAGGGCACTGATAATCTGGAATGAGTCAAAAGGAAGGCAACAAAGATGGCAAAGGACCTTTAGATCTTGTCCTATGAAGACTGGTTGAAGGAATGAGGAATGTTTATCCTGGAGAAGAGAAAACTAAATTGGGTTATGTATGAAATCTATTTTCATATGTTTGAAGAACTGTCAGGTATTGGAGGGATTAGATTTATTTTACTGGGTCTCAGGATCAATGGACAGAAGGTGCAAAGAAGCCAATTTAGGCTTGATATCAGGAAATATTTTTCAACAATTAGAGTTTTCCCAAAGTAGAATGGGCTGCCTTGAGAAGGTGGTGGCTTCCAGCTCTTAAAAAAAGGTTGTCAAGTAAAGGCTAGATCAGTGATAGGTAACCTTTTGAGCTTGGTGTGTCAAAATTCGCCAAAAAAACCGAGCATAACATGAATGGTGTGTCACTTCGAGAAAAAAAACAATAACTTAATTTTGCAATATTTATAGTTTAAATAACATAAATATATAATTGTAATATACAACTGTATTTAATAAACCAAAATAGGTAAATTAATATAGGTAGAATTGCCATCTATAGTGCACAGAGTGCCTACAATACACTACAGCAAATATTTCATCCTCGGCATGCAACCCCATATTTCTCTGTATGCGGCCACTTGTCTTCAAAAATAGCTATGTGTGTCATAGATTTGCCATCACCGGGTTAGATCAACATTTGAAGGGCATTACAGTGTAGATTCCTACAAGTGTGGGTTGGACTATAGGGCTGTCAACGTCCCTTCCGACTCTCAAATTTTGTGCATTTGTCATCCCTATATAACTCAGTAAATAGCTAAAAACTTAATTGCCCTTCATTTATCATGGTGATGATATTCTTCAAATCTAGACCTCCACTGGCCTATATCCTCAGGACCTTAGATCATTCTACATAACATAAAAAATCACTGGTTCAGGACTTTATATTAGGGAAGAGAGAAGAACTAAGCATTTCTAGAACACCTCTGTAAGCACTTTTACAAATATTATTTCATTTAATATTTATAACAAGGAAAATGCTATTATTATACCATTTTATAGTTGATGAAAATGAGACAAGCAAAAGTCTAGTTACTTGCCCTAGCTCACACAGCTCACACAGCTAGTAACTGTCTGATTTGTAACTGTAGAGTAGAGTAGAGTAGAGTAGAGTAGAGTAGAGTAGAGTAGAGTAACTGGATTTGAATTTGAATTCAAGACTTTCTGATTCTAGGTTTAGCATTCTATCTACTATGTCACTATGTATTACCAACAAAACACAAAATTCTTATTTCATTCCTCCAGGGGCTTTCAGAAATTAAACTTAATCAACTTTCCAATGGCTTCTTGTAAGAGGGAAAAGTAATAGTTTTGCAAAATTCTAAACATCAAAAAAAGTAAAACAGACTATTGTCCTCATCAAGAATTAAGTTAGAGTATTATAACAATTAAGTTAAGAGGCTTGATAATCAGTATCATATCCAGAGCAGAAAAACAAACAAGTAAGCAAAAAGCCTCTCCCAAAGTTTGGATTGGAGAATTGGATGAACTGTATTATAACTGGATGTAGATAAAGCTATTTTGTAAAAAATAGTCATTTAAGAAAAGCAGTGAGTCTGAGTTAAACTTTTGGGGATATTCATTACTGAAGGCTTAGAAAATGAAGGTGGAGAAGAACTTAAGCACAAGGCTGAAAAGAAATAGTGGGGAAAATTTGGCAATGTCCTTTAGGAGAAAAAGATTACAAGGCTCTGGATTTATTATATCCTGACCCAGTCCCTCTAGGAGACAACTAGGTGGCTTAGTGGATAGAGCACTGAGCCTGGAGACAGAAAGATCTAAGTTCAGATTGGCCTTAGACATTTACTAGCTCTGTGACCCTGGGTAAATCACTTAATCTCTGTTTGTCTCGATCCACTGGAAAAGGAAATGGCAAACCAAACCAGTATCTTTACCAACATGATCCCATGAATAGTATGGCCCAAGGAGGTCCCAAAAATTTTCATCTGACTAAATTGACTGAACAAGTCCCCCACCGTGTCCCAAATCCTAATCTTTCTTCTAGTTGTGTCCATTCTTATTAATGGGGTTATAATTTCCCAAGACCTTCACGCTCAAATCCTTTGTGGCATCTCTGATTCTCCAAGGACATCTGAACAGCTTTAAAATCCAATCATTTTTATTTTCATCACCGCCATTCCTTTCCAGCTGTCCTCACTGGAAGGCATACTTTTTATTTATTTATTTTTTCCTTCTTCAGCTCATTTTATTTTTTTCCATTTAATAATTTTTATTTTTTAGAAAAGTTAACATGGTTACATAATTCATGCTCTTACTTTCCCCTTCACCCCTCACATTCCCCCCCCATAGCTGATGCACATTTCCACTGGTTTTAACATGTGTCATTGATCAAGACCTATTTCCAAATTGTTGATAGTTGCATTGGTGTGGTAGTTTTGAGTCTACATCCCCAATCATGTCAGCCTCAACCCATGTGTATACCAATACACATTTATTAAGTGTCAACTATTTCTGGGCACTATGCTGAACATTGGAAATATAAAGAAAGGTAAGAAATAGTCCACGCCCTTGAAGAGCTCACAATTTAATGGAGGTTACAACATACAAATGATTATATATAAATAAGCCGTACAGGATAAATTAGAAATAATCAAAGAGGGAAGGCACTTTGTATTTTAATTATTTGTGCTTACATTTTATCTCCCTCTATCAAAAACTCTTTGAAGGCAGGATGTGTCTTTAATCACTAAATCCTCCAAAATGCCTGGTACACATCCAGTTCTTAATGTTGTTGTTCAGTCATTTTTCAGTCGTGTCTGACTCTTTATGACCCCATTTGGGATTTTCTTAGCAAAGAGAGTGAAGCGGTTTGCCATTTCCTTCTCCAACTCATTTTATAGATGAGGAAACTGAAGCAAGCAGGGTTAAGTGACTTGCTCTGAGCCAAATATCTGTAAGGGCTTGAAGTCAGATTTGAACTCAGGAAGGTGAGTCTTCCTGACTCCATGTCCAGCATTCTATCCACTGTGTCACCTAGCTGCCCCTTGGTTCTTTTCTTTTTAAATCTATACTTTCTCTCTAAAAATTGATTTTAAGTATTAGTTCCAAGGCAGAAGAAAAGTAAGGGCTAGCCAATTGGGGTTAAGTGATTTGCCTAGGGTCACACAGTTAGGAAAGTATCTAAGGCCACATTTGAACCCAGGACCTCCTGTCTCCAGGCCTGACTCTCTGGCCACTGAGCCACCTAGCTCCTCTGATGCCCCTTGGTTATTAATAGATTTTTAAAGTGCTAGTAGAGATGGGAAACTCAGATCAAGGCGACTTCTACATATATGATTTTAGGTAAGTCATTTTACTTCATAGGTTTTTCTGATCAACTGACTGACTAAACTTCAGCTTCCTCATATGAAAAATAAGGGTGTTCAATGACTTCTAAGATCTCGTCTAGCTCTATTTCTATAATCCTGTGCTTCTATGATTATTTATCTTCTAGAATTATAAAACTACTGAAGAATAATTATAAAAACTAATCTTAGAGTTTCTGTTGCCAGATCCTGGTACAAACATTACCAATTGGAAGTTAACTTGTTAATGAGGAAAATAATTTTTAGCAAAGGCTGAAGATCTTTAAAGCCTATGGACATGGTGCCCAGACAGAAAATGTTCTTGATTCTTTATGGATCTAGAGAACATGAACTCATACTAAACCTAGGTGTGAGGGTAGAAGTAGAAACAGGATAAACTAAGACTGAAGTTCCTAAGGGTTGGAGCTAGAGGAGAAAGTTATGACTGGAGGAGTAACAGTGAGAAGCATGCACAAGAAATTAATGCTGCAAAGTTATGCCAATCCAGTTGGGTAACCCAAGACCATGTGGTTATGATAATTTATTTCCTTTACAGGAAATTCTGTATTCTGGGGAGCTAGGTGGATAGAATCTGGGCTTTGGATCAGGAAGATACTTAGTGGCTGTGTAACTCTGGGCAAGAAAAGACCTTGTTGCAAAAGACTGAGAGAAAAGGAGAAGGGTTGAGTTGAATAGATAGTATCATGGAAACAATAGATACTAATTTAGACAGACTTAGAGAGAGTGGAGGATAGAAGGACCTGGTGTATTATGATCCAAGGCAGGGGTTGGCAACCTTTTTGGCTGTGAGAACCTAAACGCCACATTTTTAAAAATGTAATTTCGTGAGAGCCGTACAGTGCTCACAGTGCACGCTCCTGTAACAGCGCCTGAAAAAAGATTGACTTTATGGCTCCTGCAGAAAGAGCCATATCTGGCCCTCAAAAGAGCCAGACATGGCTCGAGAAAGCCATACGTTGCCGACTACTGATCCAAGGGATCAAAAAGAGTCAGATAGTTCTGAACCCATGTAATTCTGTGCTGTGAAATTAGAATTTGTTATCCTAAAAACTATGATTCCCAGCAAAATTATGGTCCCCAGCAAAAACTACAATTTCCAGAAACCCACTCACTTCCTGTCGTTATGTGCTGATGTAAACAAGATATAAATCGGGTGGAGTTCTGTGTCTAGCCCTCTTTCCCTTCCTGTTGGCAGCTTTGGTGGAGCTGGAGTTTTGAGTAGATAGAAAACAGTCACATGGTTCTATTTTGTTAGATAATAAACTTTAAAATATAATACTTCAAGTATTCAACATTAATTTTAAATACTACAGTGCCCTGAGGATTCCATTTACGCAGTGGAAAAATAATTGTCTACCTGTATAAAGGTAAGATTGGGCTATATAAATTCATCAAATGACCTCATTTCATTTAAAGTAAATGAAATTTTGTCAAGGTGAGAACATACTTCAGTTAATCAATCAACCAACCAGGCAAAGTCTTTAGGTTAAGGGCAAAAATTCCTCGCATGAACTAGAGTCTTGTTGGCATGAAGAGTATTAGGACTGGCTGAGGAAACGTGGTCATACTATGTGAGTCATCTATAAAACAGAATACCAATTCAGAACCTGAGTTTTTCATACCTTTAGTGAAGGAAAAAATAATGTGAATCAATGTCAGGATACTGTGGCCTCAGATACTTCCTAGCTCTGTGACCCTGGGCAAATCACTTAACCCCCATTGCTTAGCCTTGCTACTCTTTGGCCCTGGAACCAATATTAAGTGTTGATTCTAAGATGGAAGGTAAAGTTTTTTTTTGTTTTGTTTTGTTTTTAAGAGACTATTCTAGCAAAACTTCTGAGGAAGAACCTCTTGGGTAGGGGATGGAAGAGCTCTTCAGTTCTGATGTCAGCCTAGGTCTCCTGTCTTGTGTACTTTGGAGGTCTGGAAGATCACTTGATTTTCAATCAGCATCTTAGAAGTGACATTGAAACAACTGACAACAGTGTTTGCATCGGGAGCCAACAACAAACTGAACATAGATTCACAGCTCTATAAAGAATTTGGCAAAGAGTTATACCATATGTAAGAGGACCATCTTTAGGAATCCAGCAAAGGGACTTCTTTAGGAGCTGCTCCATGTGCTCTCTAAGCTCGATCCCACATTTACCCATACTCTTTATGTACTGAGGGAAGAGGACATTGTACCACTAGTTTTTAATACACTGTCTTAATAAATACCCCTTTCTAAAGCTACTTAATTCTGGCCTACTAAATGAGGCGGCTAAGTGGTACCAGGTCTGGAGTCAGGAAGACTTGAATTAAAATTTTACCTCAGTTCCCTCCTAGTTGTGTGACCCTGAGTAAGTCACTTAACCGTATTTGCCCCAGTTTCCTTGTCTGTAAAATGAGAAGGAAATGACAAATCACTCCAGTTTCTTTGCCAAGAAAACCCCAAACAAAGTCACAAAGAGTTGGACCCAACTGAATAACAAAAAAATTCTAAATATAGTCATGGTAGGAGGCACACTGGCGAAGTCTTGTGAACTACAGGGCACTAGAGAAGATAGATCCAGATTATTCCTGGAGCCCTGAGGGGGCATACCTGTGGGGAACCAATGTCATTGCAGTTTAGGCTGGGATAGTTTAGATCATCTCATTGAAAATTATGGACACCATGAGGTTGGGACTCTGCCACAAGAGGAAAGGGAGGGGCCAAGCTATGCATCTTAGGGGTACAACCTTTGCAGAAAAAAATCCCTTCTTACCTAATCTCCTATTTTGACACCCAGCCCTATAAAAGCAAGAGTCACTAAAAACAAACAGAAATAAGAATTCAACTAGAGGAACTTCTGTCTGGGGACTGCCCTTCCTCACCATATCTTCATATTATTTTGTTGTTGTTCAGTCATTTCTGACTCTTTGTGATCCATTTTGGGGTCTTCTTGGCAAAGATATTAGAATAGTTTGTCATTTCCTTTTCCAGATAATTTTATAGATGAGGAACCTGAGGCAAATTGGGCTAAGTGAGTTGCCTAGAGTCACCAAGCTAGTAAGTATTTGAGGCTAGATTTGAACTCAGGAAGATGAGTCTCCCTGATTTCAGATCTGGCACTCTATCCTAGCAGCACATCTTTAAATCACATCAAAAAGCAAATAATAGAATGAATAAGAAATACAAACTAATATTTGGCTGAACAAAGGAATGCAAGAAAAAAAACAAGGCATCTAAGGGAAGGAAATGTACAATAATGTTCTCTTGGAGAGGAAAAGGGATTTCCAAAGACCTCTCCAAGCATTCCTTGTGTTATTTTCATCTTTCCACTGGGAAAACTTTAACCACTCAGATTTTAAGGTCACAGAACAAAACAACAATTTTCACCGGGTACTCCCTCTGTGCTGAACTCTTTACTGGGATTTTTCACTCTCAGCTCCAAGACTCTATCCAGGAGGCACTACTGTTTTGAAAGACATAATTTTAATTACTGAAATAGGTCACAAGTTATCAGTGAGTACGTTTTAAATTTAAATACCAAGCCACATGGATTAAATAAATGGAGATTATGTAAAGCACTGACATAAAGATAAAATTTTAGCAAGCAAAAGATAATGCAATTAAATGCCTCACTCCAAACCATCACACAACCTTTCAAATCTATAGAGGGAGAAAAACCCCTCTGAACTTTCAGTAAAATAATACCAAAGTTTAATATTTATTACTTCTATTTTTAACGCTCAATGCTAAAAATTCCCCAAGGCAATTGCTACCACTGTAAATTTGTATCAGCATAATTAACAACAAAAAATAGTAGAGCCAGCCAATAAAGATAAGACTATAAACTCAATTAACAGCAAAGTAAAAAAAAAATGAGTGGGATATTAATCAACTGAAGAGTCATTTGAAAGCCCTGGACTTCCACTCCACATAATTTCTTCTCTCCCTTTATTCAAATACAAGTAACTTCTGAGAGCCAGAAGCTCTAAGTAGATCTGCATTAAAACTCCAGGCATAAATGAAAAATCCTCCAAGTCAAAAATTTGGGAAGCCCCCTTTCTACAATCCATCAATTTACTTCTCACTAGGGAAGAAGGCTCAGTCAGAGAAGGTAGGAGGAGAAGAGATTAGAAGATTAGGACTGGATTTAACCTTTTTTTCTTTGAATCTCCAATTATCTTAAATTTGGGCGCAAATTAGCTCCCTAAGGGAGGAGTCTGTCAAAGGGAAAAGTTTCTAGTTCTAATGGGGATGCTAATATCACTGGTCAAAGGAAGCAGCAGGGTGGAGCTCTGTGGAAGTGAAGTTAAAACATCTTGGGCTAGGATAACTGGTCCTCATAATGTCAATTTCCCATATCCTTGGGATGATGTGATCTGCATTTGATTGGCAGAAGCAGAGAGTTAATGGCTTAAGCAAGACTCTTGGCTGCCCAAGGTGCTAATTGTTTTTAATGATTTCCTTGCAAATGAGAAAACACTTGTGTTGACTGTAATTTAAAGTCTTTGTTTTAACCTATTATCTTTTTTCTCCTTTCAAACAAATATCAGAGGCATTAGCCAGGCAGAGCTGCATAGCCAAGGCCTGGGCTATGGAAACAGGGTTTTAAATAAATAATAAAAATCACATAGAGTCTCTAAAACTTGGTTGCTTTCTTTAATTATTGAAAAGGCACAGAACTCTGGCTGTTTAGTGGATCCATTTGACTCAAAACAGAGGATAACTTACTTAAAAGTATCCTACTATCATTTGAAGGATGGGGGTGAGATGAGGAAAGGAATGATTCCGTTCTCTAATGCAAGCATCTAAAGTTATGCCTCTTTGAATTAAGTAACCTTTATGGTATACTCCTACTGAGTGCTTGACTACAAGAAATGTGTACCTTGTTAGGAGTAAAGATCAAAATATCTGAGGTGTTTGTTCACAAGCAGGAGATAACTATAAAAAACAATGAATTTGTGGCTAGAAGACCTGAAATTTCATTTCCTGGAAAGTCAGTGTCCTTAGGCCTCAGTTTTTTAGTTTTAAAAATTAGACAGTTGGTTTGACAAGATGATTTCTTGAGTCTGTTCCAGATTTATGATTCTTTTTCACCAAAATGGAGAGATGATCCAAAATCAGTTTATTTTTAGGTTAACATTGGAGGTGATGTTTTCTGTAATTTTATAGGGTTGTTTTTTTTTTTGCTCTCCATTTTTCTCATATTTTCCTGACTAAAGGAAAGATAACTCAGGAGAGTTATTCTCTGGCGAGCCTAACATAAGTTATATAATTAAATTGTTAGTCAATCAACATTTTTCAAGCACTGTGGTAAGGATACAAAAAGGCAGAAGAAAATTCTTGCTCTTAAGGAACTCACAATCTAATGGGCAAGGGGCAGCTAGGTGGTTCTGTGGATAGAAGCCAAGGCTTGAAGATAGGAGATCCTGGATTCAAATGTGACCTCGGACACTTCCTAGCTGTGAGACCCTGGGCAAAACACTTAATGCCCAATTGCCTAGCCCTTACCACTCACTTTTTTACCTTGAAACTGTTGCTATTGATTGTAATGTAGAAGGTAAGAGTTAAAAAACAAAACGAAACAAAATCTACTAGGCAAGGTGACATGCAAACAACTATGTACAAACATAGGATAAACAGGAAATAATTGGACCAAGTTCTTAGCTTGCACCCATGACCTTCAGACAAGTGAAGGTTTCCTGGAACTCTTAACTCCTAGCAAGAAAATAAAACAAGTTGTACAATTTGTCACTAATTGTTTTTTAGGGGGATGGAGAGGAAAGTCTTAGTTTTATAAAATTAATTTATAGTGATGCTTTCTTTCACATTTAATTCTGAATATTTCCCTCTCTTCCCCCCACATTCCACAGCCTTTCCTCATAATAAAGTATTGACAGTGGGCTCTAGGAGTGGATGCAGTTCTCCATGTGGAAGAGTCTGTTTCCAGACAGATTCTGATGAGGAGGATGATGATGGGTAACTGAAGGAACTCCTTCCGCTTCTGGCTCATGTGTAGATGTTTGGTAGCTGGGGCTGAGCAGCTAATTTGTGTTAAGAATACAGATTTACTTCGCTGAGGATCCAGAACGGATGTATGTTCAAATGACACTAATGACAATGCTCTGCTCTGTGTCTTTCCTATCTACCTGCTCTTCTAGTAAGAAATGCAAGGATTGGAAGGAGAGAAATCCTCCACCCTTAGGGCTGATATACAGTCAATAAAGTCAGAGCTCCTATTTCTTTTGCCTCTGCCTTTGTTTCCTCTTTGTTTTAGGCGAAGAGGGTTGGGAATGGCTATGATCTTATGAGTTTTGAAAGATCAGGAGAATGAGCCACCAGAAGCCAGAGATTCGGAGGTTTTTTTGGCATTTGCCAAAACATGGACAGTGAGAACTTCTCGCTAGCAAACTACCTGGATCAGTCTAAGACGAATGATGCATGTCACATTTGAAAGTGAGTTTGAGGAGTAGTTAAGTGATTCAGTAACCAGGAGTCAGGAGGACTTGGGCTCAAATCTAGCTTCAGATACACTGGTTGTGTGATCCTGGGCAAGTCACTTAATCCTGTTTGCCTCGTCCTTGCCTTTCTGGTTTAGAGTTGTTACTAAGACAAAAATAAAGGTTAAAAAAAAAAGCTTTGGGGGGATGAATGCTTTATAGAAATCGTGCTAAGTCTAAGCCCACTCTCCCAAGTAACTAATGTGGCACTTATAAGACTGAAGCAATGGGAAACCATCATAGTTTGTTTTAATTTGGAGAATAGTAAGTGACACTTTAGCACTGAAATGTCAAATCCAAGACCTATAGCCACAGCAGCCTTTAAAACTCCTGAGTAAGATGAATCAGATTAAAATGTAATTGGGAAATAAATAATTATAAATAAAACTACAACATAGGGACCTATTTCTTTTTTTAACTTTTAATTTTTATTTAATTTTTTAATTTCTTTCCATGGTTACATGACTCATGTTCTTTCCCTCCTCTGTTCCTTCCCCTCTCCCAGAGTTGACCAGTAATTTCACTGGGTTATACATCTATTATCACTCTATACTTATTTCCATATTATTCACTTTTGTAATAGAGTAATCTTTTAAAACCCAAACTCCAAATCACATACCCATATAAACAAGTGATAAATCATATGTTTTCTTCTGGATTTCTACTCTAGAAATTCTTTCTCTAAATGTGGATAGCATTCTTTCTCCCAAGTCCCTTAGAGTTGCCCTATTTGAGTTTGATATCACTACCATTGTATAATCCATACCTAAGAATTTCTGCAGGCTGCATATTGACTTAGAAAATTAATGTACACAAGGTTAAGTGACTTGCCTAGGGTCAAGGAAGGGTCCAAGACTGGAATTGAACTCAGGTCTTCCTGACTCCAAGCCTGGCACTCTATCCACTGTTCTACCTATTTGCCCCTACTTATCTGTATCTGTATACATGCTATTTCTCTCAATGGATGTCAGCTCTTTGAGGGCAGAGGCTGCTTTGTTTTTCTTCTGTATTGCCAGTGCCTGGCACATAGTAGTCATATGGTAAGTATATATTGAATACTAAAGTTACTTAACCTCTCCTGGCCTCAGTTTCCTTACCTTTGAAATGAGGGATATGGAATACATGATTTCTAAGGACCCCCAAGTTCTCAGTCTGCGATCTCTAAATAGATTAAACATAAAACAACCATCTGTTAAACCAAAAAAATGCAACAAAACAAAACTGTATTAGCTCTTCTTACTTAGCCATGATATAGTTTTCATCTTTCACTCCACTTTATGGCTTCTTTCAAGTAGTCTTGGGATTTTATTAAGTACTAGGATAATATTTCAGTGAAACTATGTTACTAAGAAGTTCTCTATGAGGTATCAAGTACGTTTGATAGGTGCACTCCATGGGCATCATCGATAGGCTTCTTTTTTGTCAGAATTTTCAGTTTTCTCCTTTGCCAAAGCCCTGAAGCAAATTTTTCTATAGCAAAAAAATATAGCCTTCTGGAGCTGCAAAAAAATTCTTCCCTATCCTTTGTAGCAAAATACCTTTTTTCTTCTCTTTATAGAATAAAATGCATTTAAGCTTTTGAGCAACACTTGTATGTTTGAGGACCATGGTGATTTTATTGCTTCATCAACTCCCAGCTGAATGATTGGGTCAGCAACTTGACTTTTTAAAGGAGCCATACTACTGTCTAACTGTGTTACACACCAATTACCAGTGTTATACACAGATAGGCCATATACCACTTGAATTATAGAGTGAAATCAAGTTACTCATAACAGGCACCAATGACTGAAGCAAAAGTAGAACAACTTTATTCAACTAACAATTGGAATTGGCAAAAATGGCAGGAAAGGACTTTAAATAATAGCTTTGTTAAATGGCTACACTGTAATTTGTCTTAGAATTAAAACTATACATATGACTTATATATATATATATGCATATATATATATATCAGATAGTTCTCCAACAAATTTATCACTGTGAAAATCCTAGGATTGAAGAAGTTTTCTAGAGAGAGAGGAATGCAGAACAGAATTATATGACTGGATTAATTATCCAGTGAGATAGATCACCAGAAATGAACCTGCTCTGATCTTCTTTAGCACAGAGAGAGAAGACAGCAGGAGGCCCTGAGGGAACATTGGGGACGGAATTGACCCAGTAGGAGATGTGGAAATGATATGTATTCTGAAGCATCCACAACTGTTGCCTGGATTCCTCCCAAAATTTGAGAGTCAGCAGGGATCACGCCAACAATCTAGAGTCTAGACCAAAATGCATTTGAAAGACATTACTTTTATCACATACCTGACAAATGGTTGTTTGCCTCCCATTAATAGCTCCTGAGCAGGAGAAACCTGAACCTTCCAAAGGAGTCCATTAGAGTATCTTTTCCCATTGTATAGCATATAGAGAACATGACCAGATGTCTATAGCATCATTACAGTAAGACAAATGGAGGCCAGTGCAGGGAGAGAAGTCCTGCTTCTAGAGCACAAATGGGGCTCATAAGCTTTGAGAAGATTTATAGTTTCTGAGCTGCCAGATACTATAAATTCTGTTAGAATGGTGACTTGGGAAAGGGGCTATTGGCTCCATCTGCCAACTTTAGGTAGTACAGTGCATAGAGCACAGAGCCTGGAATCAGGAATACCTGAGTTCAGATCTGGCTTCAAACATTTACTAGTGTTTACTTGGTCAAGACACTTAACCTCTATTTGCATCAGTTTCCGCATCTCTAAAATTAGAGTCATCATAGAATCTACTTCCCAGGGTTGTTGAGAGGATCAAATAAAATATATTTGCTCTCTCTTTTCTCAGTCAACAAGCACCACATTTATTAAGCACCTTCTATGTACCAGATATTGTGAGAAGTGTTGGGGATTTTTTTTAGGCAAAAAAAAAATGCAAACCTCTAAACCAATTCCTACTTTCAAGGAGCCTGCAGTCTAAAGGGAGATAACATGGGATCAATGATGTACATTCAAATTATGAGGAAGATAATTTGGATCTCATTAAAGACTCTGGCAGTAAGGTAGATCAAGAAAAGCTTCCCGTAAAAGGAGGAAAGTATGGGTTTTAGCTGGGACTAGAAGGAAGCCAGAAGTGACAAAAAAATGAGGATGTTGAGTATTCTAAGCATGGAGGACAGCTAGTACAAAAAATATTTGTTGATTAATTTATTGATACCATACTATACCATACTGATCAGTCTTGAATATTATGGAATCGTACGTGTACTGACTTCCTGCCATTAAGAATCTTCTACTCATATGCTCAAAGGTCTATAAAACTGTGCATATCCTTTGACCTGACAACATCACTACTAGGTCTGTATTACAAAGAGATTTTTTTAAAGGGAAAAGGATGGCTTAACAAGATGTAGTATATGGTTGTAATGGGATACTATTGTGGTATAAAAAAATCATGAACAGGATGATTTCAGAAAAACTTGGAAAGATATGTGAACTGATGCAAAATGAAGTGAATAGAACCAGGAGAACATTGTACATATGTACAGGAGAACATAAGTACACAGTAACAGAAATATTGTACAATGATTAACTGTAAAAGGACTAAACTATCATTAGCAATGCAAGGATCCAAGACAATCC
The DNA here is from genome assembly GCF_016433145.1 of Gracilinanus agilis. Lineage (NCBI taxonomy): Eukaryota > Metazoa > Chordata > Mammalia > Didelphimorphia > Didelphidae > Gracilinanus > Gracilinanus agilis. The sequence continues at coordinate 477,490,227 of NC_058131.1, read as the reverse complement.
TAAAAGACACATGATGAAAAATGCTATCCGCAATCATAGAAGAAAGTGTCAGAGTACAAATGCAAATCAAACCATACCCTTTATTGCCTTATTTCCTTCATAGGTTTTTTCTTACATATGTAGGTCTTTTTTCACAATATGAGGAATATAGACATTTATATTGCATGACAACGCTGGAATAACTTAGATTATCTACCATTTGGGAAGGGGGGAGTAAAGGGTGAGAGGGAGAGTATTTGGATGGCTAAAGGTCAAAATGGAATTGTTAAAAAAATATTTCTACATGTAATTAAAAAAAAATAAAAGGAATAGAAGTGGAGGGACAAAGGACATCTATGTACAAAATTATCTATAATATATTTTTGTTGTGGCAAAGAATTGAAAATTGAGGGGATGCTCATCAATTAGAGAATAGCTAAACAAGTTGGGGTATATAATTGTGATGGAATACTCTTGTTCTGTAAGAAATGATGAGCAGAATGCTTTCAGAAAATCCTGGGAGGTCTTACATAAACTGATGCGAAGTGAAATGAGCAGAACCAGGAGAACATTGTACATAGTAACAATAAAAAGGTCGAAAATAATTCTAAAAGACTTATGATGAAAAATGCTATCTCCGAAGAAAGAACTGATGGAGTCTGAATGCAGACTGAAGACTATTTTTTTACTTTGCTTATTAACCTTTATTTTCTTCATTTTCTTTTGCAGTATGGCTAATATGAAAAGGTTTTGCATGACTGCACATATATAATCTATATAAAATTGCTTGCCTTCTCAGGAGTGGGGAAGGAGAGGTTGGGAGAAAATTTCGAACTTAAAATAAAAAAGAATGTTAAAATTTTTTGTTTACATGTAATTGAGAAAAATAAAAATTAATTATTATATTGACTTTTTCATAAGTACACATCTTGACATAAACTTTTAGAGCCGTTGACCATCTTTAGTAATGTGAATCATGGGATATAGAAGGAAAAGTTATAGTTGAATGAGTTCTTCTGAGATAAGTATTGATCATAAATAAATCATTCTTCCAAGATAAGCATAGGACTTGACTCAGTCCTATCATTCATTATAATCTTTTTATTTTTCACCTTAGAGGAGAGGTAAAATTCATCCCCAAAATCTGAATTCAGAAAAAAATCAATACTCATGATATTCTTTAGGGTTTTTCTCTGTTACAATTCTCTTTATATGTTGCTGTTACCCTAGGGATACCTAAACTCACCTATATTCAAACTTCTCTCTAGTTTTCCCATTGATAGAGTAAGGACTTGGTTATTCTAATCCACGGTAATTATCTGTCTCACATAAGACATACAGAGAGAGAGAGGCAGAGAGAATGAGACAGTGTATGAGAAAAAGAAATACTCCCACAATGCTTTCCAAACCTGACAGTCTGTTCAATACTCTGTCTACAGGCTTATAATTTCACCAGATCTCCCCACAGCCAAGCAATGTCATATTTATAGCACACTTTAATTAATGTTTCTGTAGGACTCAGATTGTAGGCAACGGTTTGTGAACTTGATTTGTGTGTTTGCATGCCTGATGTTGGTATTTACTTATATGCATACATTACTGACTAATTTTAAAAACATTTCATTAAACATGAAAATAAGAGATCCTCGAAGGGAAATTGCACTCTCTGGGTAGAGCTCAATTGTTCTCTCTGTTACTAAGTTGTTACTAAGACAGAATGGTGTAGTAGCGAAAGCAGTAAGTAGGGAGGAAGGAGAAATGAGTTATCACTTCAACTCTGCCATGAACTAGCTAATGAAATGCAACCTTGCGCAAATTATGTCACAGGATCATAGATTTAGAGATAGATGGGACCTTAGACATCATCTGGTTCATCCTCATCATTTTATAGATGAGTTAACAGAGGCCCTAGAAAAGTAAAGCGACCTGCCTGAGGTCCCAAAGGCAGAAGGTGCATAGGCAGGATTTAAGATCTGATTCAAAAGCTGGAATTCTTCCCAATGTACCTCACTGACTCATTTAATCTCTTTGGGACTCAGTTTCCTCCTCTGTAAAGTAAAGAAATAAAAGAAGGGGATCAACTTTATTTTGTCATCTTTTTTTTCAATTGTGTCCAACTCTTCTTGACCTCGTTTGGAGTTTTCTTGGCAGAGATACCCATTTCTATCTCCAGTTCATTTTATAGATGAGGAAACTGAGGCAAAAAAGGGTTAAGCAACTTGACCAGGATCACACAGTTAGTAAGTGTTGCTAGATGTGAACTCAGAGAAATGAGTCTTCCTGACTCTAAGCTTGGACATTCTATCCATTGTCTCACCTAGCTGCTCCAAGTGCTAAGTGGTTTACAAATATTATCTTGTTTGAGTTCCACAGCAGCCCTATGTGGTAGGTGCTTTAACGATTTGCATTTTACAGATGAGGAAACAGTAAACAGGGATTAAGTGGTTTATCTGGGGGAATGTAGCTAGTTAGCTTTGGAGGCTACATTTGAATTTGGGTCTTTTTGACTCAAAGCCCAGTGCTCTATCCACTGTGCCATCTGGAAAACTGAAGCTCAGAGGATTAAAATGACTCCCCTTCTCTGAACTAAACTGAAAACTAAGTTCCTTAGACTTCAAATTGAGTGCTGTGCTATGTTATACTAATATAATCCAAAGATAATGCTATAATCCAGAAATCAAAATATATAAGTGGTCAGAGTCTACAGGTCAAAACAAATACCTGTGATAGACCAAATTTGGTTTATCATGGGTCACTGTTTTCATCTTTGGACTCTGATCATTTATGTATTTGATCCATGGATTATTTTCCATGATCATTTACATATTCATGTATTCATTCAATTACATGTTCATGATCCATGGCATTGTTTTATGTTGAGCTGAGGATATAAAGGCAAGCCATAAAACAGGAACTTAGATTCCACTTAGGTGGTAACAGAAATATGTAAAATATATATTCTTATATATATGCATATATGTATACACACACATATATAATTACATGCTATTGGTAGAGTGCCTGGAGTCAGGAAGATTTATCTTCATGAGTTCAAATTCAGCCTCAGATATTTACTAGCTGTATGACCCTGGTCAAGTTACTTAACTCTTTGTCTCAGATCCTCATCTACAAAATGAGCTGGAGAAAGAAATGACAAGCCACTTCAGTATCTTGGCCAAGAAAACCCTAAACAGGGTAATGAAGAGTTGGACATGACTGCCAAATGCCTGAAAAACAACAACATAATTTGGAGGGAAAGTGAGTACTAGCAAAAAACGAGATCAATAAAATCTTTTTTGCAAATAATTACATAAATAACTAAACCTTAAAGGGAGTAGAGGATTCTAATGGATCTGAGGAAGGAGCACATTTCAAGGGTAGCTTCTGCAAAGGCAAGGAAATAGAAGATGTAGTAGCAAGTTCAGAAAGCCACAAGGAGGCTAATTTGGTTGGGGCATAGTGTGTTAAGGGGAGTAATGCTCAATTATCCTGAAAAGGTTACCTGAAACTAGACAGTTAAATGCTTTAAATGCTATGCTAAGGAAGTTATATATTATCTATAGGCAATAAGGAGTCACTGAAGATTCTTGAGCAGTGGTGTGTCATAAGTAGAGTGCTTTAGGAAGATTATTTTATCACCTGGGTGGAGGACAGATTTAGAGAAAGGAGACTCTCCTCATAGGTGGATAGTGGATAGAGTGCCTGGCCTGGAGTTAAAAAAGACTCATCTTCCTGAGTTCACATCTGGCTTCAGACATTTATTAGCTTTGTGACCCTGGGCAAGTCATTTAATCCTATTGGTTTAATTTTCCTCATATGAAAAATAAGCTGGAGAAGGAAATGGCAAACCACTCCAATATCTTTGCCAAGAAAACCCTACGAGGGCTCGCAAAGAGATGGATATAACTGATAAATCTCAGTTTGATTATAAATAGTTAAGGCAAATTTGGTTGGAAGTTGTTTGTCCTATTTATAATATGGTAGTAAGTGAAAAGTATCTTACTTGTGAAGTATCTAATGGTAGATGTGTGGCAGTCCATCACTGTTATTTCCATGGTAGTTCTAAAATGGAACATCAGGGGACAGGAGATAAAGGAAACTGGGGTGGAAAAAGGGACAGGCAGGAAATGAAATGGACCAATTCTGAGAGGAAATTTGAAATTCCTCCTTTGAACACTAAGATCTACATGTGTTAGATTACAGGTTATGCTGACTGGCAAAACTTTTCATTTCACAGTAGAGTTTAATAAATTTTGAACCTAGCATCAGGATAAAGAGCACATTTGTCAGGATCTTGATGTTACTGAGAAAGAGGACTCTGTTCTTTATTTCAAAAGGCATGTAATATTGGTCCTTAAAGGCATCTGAAAATGCCTGAGGCCTACTCTATATCTTTTTCCCCCACCCTAGACCACTGGATAATATTTAGACTATTTCTCTCTCTTAAGTCAACTCTAAGACAAATAAGCAAACTAATTCTACAAGCAGCAATATATATATATATATATATGGCATGCTGCTAATAGTAACTGTGTCATTGGTACAAAAATCTTATAGACCTACAAAAAAAGGTTTGAAAAAGTTTTCTCCAGTATTCTATATGTAGCAATCCAGGCATACATTAATTGTGATATTATTTTAAGAAGTATTCAAAAACTTAACTCTTATACTGCTAATGATTGATCCCTGCAATCTTGAGTCAAATTGAATGTTGACCTTGCCAAATCCCTAGCCCTTCCCTAAGGCTACACCCCAGAAGAGAGTCAGTTATCTCAGTCTCCTTACTTTTCCTTCTATGATCAATTAACATAGGTATCAAACATCAGTAGATGCCTTAGGCCATATCAGATCTGGATCCTGATCTTAGCCCTACTTATTGTTTTAGGTTTTGGCAGTTTGCATTTTATGATGATTACCTCATAATGTTAATGTATCAGGCCACCAGCCTCTCCCCTTCCCCCTATACTGTTGTAACCCCAATAAAAGTGACAAGACATCAGTTGGCAAGAGAGCTCTCAACCATCAGAGCTCCTAACCATGAAGCTCTCAACCATCAGAGCTCCTAACCATGAAGCTCTTGACCATCAGAGCTTACTTGCTGTCTGTCTACCTTATGCCAAAACTTTCTGTGTCTGTGTGTCTTTATTCTCCCCTTATGTTCTCTTTCCATTAATCCTTAACCCGTAACCCATTTTCACTAAGTCCTTGGTTCCCCTTTCTAAGTGTCCAACCCACTAGGAATCTTCGTGAAGCTGCTGGACGGCTTCACTATATGTACCTTAAAGGGACTTAAAGGGACTATTTTCTTTTTTTTCCTCCTTTGGCTATAAATTGCCTCACATAGTAATCCAAGCATAGTAAGTGCTTCATGAACTGAGTGTAGATGCAGATGGGCACAAAAATCCCCCACATCCCACCCCATATGAACTTTTATTTATGACAATACACAGAAAAACTAGTGATAGAATAATGGTTAGAGACAAATAGACATGAGTGTTAGAGTTACAATTTTTCAATTAACTTTTTTCTTTCTTTTAAAAAATTTCATTTAATGTTTGTTCATTTGTTTGTCACATTAAAGTTCCCATGTATCTCCTTCCCTCTGTCCCACACTATAAAAGGCATCATTTGATAAATATACATATGATAACTGAAAAAATATATAAATAAAACTATGTTATACTTGTTTCTATTTGTCAATTCTTTCTCGGGAGGTAGACATTCACAGATGTTCTTCAAACAATATTTCTGTTGCTGTATATAATATTCTCTTGATTCTGCTCATTTTCCTCTTCATAATTTCACCCATTTAAAAAAATTAATCTGCTCATCATTTCTTACAGCGCAGCAGAATTCTATCACAATTTGTTTAGCCATTCTCCAGTTGATGGGCACTCTCTTAATTTCCAGTTCTTTGCCATCACAAAGAGAGCTGCTATAAATATTTTAGAACATTTTTCTTTTCCATGAGCTGCCATTTATTTCCATGGAAAAAAAATGATTCAATTTAGCAAACTCTAATTAAGCACCCACCACATATAAGGATTTGTATTGCAGATAAAAGGTGTATCCAGTCTCAATCCTCAAGGAATTTGCAAATTACATAGAGTAGAGATGTTGCGTATATTTAGGTCTAAATGTGGCAGAGATATAAGAGAGGTACATACTCTATGCCATAAGCAATAAAAGCAGGGAGAGGATATTATTGCCTGGGAATTTGAGGAAAGCTTCCTAGAGGAGGTATATGAGTCAAATACCTTTGCATCTTGAATGATGCAAAGAACTTAAATAGACAGAAAGTAAATTTCTTGTATGGGAGATTCTATAAAGACCCAGAAAAAAGAATGGATGAGAAAAATTTGAAGAATGATTAAATTATGCAATTTGGTAAGTATAATATGTGATAGGTGCAGTTAGGTGGGTGCAGTGGATAGAGCAATTAGCCTGGAGTCAGAAGACTCATCTTCCTGAATTCAAATTCAGCCTAAGACATTTATTAGCTGTGTGACCCTGGGAAAGCTACTTAACCCAGATTGCCTCAGTTTCCTCATCTGTAAGATGAGCTGGAGAAATAGCAAGCCATTCCAATATCTCTGCTGTGTAATTAGAATTTTGTACCCCAGGACTCTGTTTCCCAGAATCCCACTTTCATCCTCATGTTATGTCCTTACCTTTTGGAAATAAAATTGTTGTAACCACACCCCCTCTTCTCTCTTCTCCCATGAACACAGTCAGGAAAAACTTCTCTTTACTCAGGCTTTACTTTTGTAATTTTATTTCTTCTACTTCAAGTGATTATTAATAAATCTTATAAAATATAAATTTGGAGTTATTGGATATTAATTTTAATCTCACATTGCCAAGAAAACCCCAAATGGCTTCACAAAGAGTTGGAAATGGTTAAAAATGACTGAACAACAATAATATGTGACAGAAAGGCAGCTAGACAGCCCAGTGGATAGTCTACTAAGCCTAGAGTTAGTAAGACCTGAATTCAAATTTGACCTCAAGCATTTATTAGCTTCGTGACCCTCAGCAAGTCATTTAAGTTTTGTTTGCCTTCATTCACTGGGGTAGGATAGGGCAAACTACTTCTGTATCTTTGCCAAGAAAATCCCAGGGACTGCATTGGTATGCTGTGGTCCACGGGGTCACAAAGAGGTGGACATGACTGAATGATTCAACAACAATGTGTGACAAAGAAAGAAAAGTAGTTTGAATTCCAACTGTATGGGATTTTGAATGATAGGTTGAAGAGTTCTGGTCTTAATCTAAACACAATAGGGAACCACTGAACTGAGTGGTTGTTTAGCAGAGTGATATGACTAGAATTTTGCGCTACAAAACTTTTGCAGATAAAATGCATAGACAAAGATGGAAAGCACAGAGGCAAAGCTGGAAAATGATTGACACAATCCAGGTGAGAGTGAAAGATCATTTTAAATACAGGTGTGCAATCAGGCATGGAAAGGAGGACAGTGCACAGCCTAGAGATATTCTGGAGATCTGATGGTCTCAATGAATCATAAGATCTAGATCTGGAAGAAACCTCAAAGATCATCTATTTGATCTTCACTTTACAGATGAAGAAACTAGACGGCAGAGAGATTAAGGATTAAGAGATTAAGGTCTAAGGATAGAGTAAATAGCAGAGCTAAAGTTCAAGCTCAAGTCCCCTGGCTCCAAATCCAGAGCTGTATTAATTCTCCTATCCCTATAAACATCCAAACCATCTGCAGACCTACTACCAATATATGGTGGGTGAGCCCAAGAGCTCCAGGAATATCATCCATTTGCCTACTCCCCAACGTCAGTTTTACGTCTTCTCTTCCTCTCTATCCATTGTTCAGGGAAGCAACCTTTGTGGAGATGCTACCTGCCAAATGCCTCCCCAGGAGCTACAGCCTTTAACTCATTAGCAGCCAGGGTGACTCAAGACCAGAAAGAAAGTTCTCCTCACCCAAATCATTTGTACTATCACAATCAGAAACTGCAATGCTTTTATTAATGGGAATGATACTAAGGAAACCAAAAAGATGCATTACCATCTGCTTTGCTGTTGCACCCTAAAATCTCATTGGAACTTTCTACCTGACTTGTAGCTGAAACTTCGCATATGTACTGTCTTCTAGACTGTAAACCCACTAATAAGGACAATGCTTTGCCCATAGTAAATGTTTGTTGAATTCATGCATGAATGACCAATGGAGCAAAGTCTTGGATGATATGGCAAAAGATGGGACTGGGGACATAACTTACAAGTATCCCCTCAATCTGGAAAATCCTTGTGAAAATTTTTGGTCTGAATTTTTTTCTTTTTCTTTCATGTGGTGTTTACAGTACTTTTATATGCATTTATGAGCTACTAAACTTTTAAAGATTTTTCTACATTTCTAGCCTTTTTTATATGTCTGCTGGCATTTGTATTCTTTTTTGCGAACTTTAGTTTTTATTTATTTTAACTTTTAAAAAGAAATGTATGTCATTAAAAGACTATTATATTGATATTATACAATACTATACATATATTTGATGCATTCCTGAGTTTCTAAACTTTTTTCTTTGTTGTTTACTGGCCATCACATGTCTTCTGTGGCTTCCACGAAACTCCTCCAAAATTCCCATTTAATTTATTATGCTGACCCACAATATATTGAAACTGAAATGGAAAGTCATGACGTGGAAGAGATACTTATATATTGGTTAATCTTAGCAAGGAGAAAAGGTGCTTTTTTCTGAGACAGGAAGGAAAAATGGAGATGAGGAGCTTTAAAAATTATTAATGGGTTAGAGACATATACTGGATTCCACTCTTCCCCAGATTACTTTAGTATTAATGTAGGCACAAACCAGCAGTATACTGAGAAATGTTTAAAAAACAGCTCCCTGAAAAAGAAAAAAAAGCACATGCCAAATATTTTTAACTTTAATCGACATTACTATTATTTTGTCCCTCACTTTCTTCAGTCTAAATGATCAATAAAACAATGAGCTAGGGGGCAGCTGGGTGGCTCAGTGGATTGAAAGCCAGGCCTAGGGACAGGAGGTCCTTGGTTCAAATCTGGCCTCAGACACTTCCCAGCTGTGTGACCCTGGGTAAGTCACTTAACCCCCATTGCCTAGCCCTTACCACTCTTCTGCCTTGGAGCCAATACACAGTATTGACTCCAAGATGGAAGGTAAGGGTTTAAAATATTAAAAAATTAAAATAATAATCTAGTCCTAATTAGAAGCAGCAATGTGACATAGAATTGAACATTGGGCCTGGAATCAAGAAGACATAGGTTCAAATTGAACCTCAGATACGTATTAACTGTATAATCCTAAGCAAGTCATTTCAACTGTGCCTGCCTCAGTTTCCTCAACTATAAAATAGAGGTGATAATAGTACCTACCTCATGGAGTTGTTATAAGAATCAAAGGAGATGATGTTTTTAAAGTGCTTAGCACAGTGCCTGACACTTAGGGGATGTTAAATGTCTTTCCCATCCACTCATCCCTAATTTGTAGTATTTGCTGATATCTGTAGCATATAGGCTCACACTGAAGATTTAACAATTGGTTCCTTCAGCACAGTTCTAATACAAAACCATAAACCCAGGAGTGTTTTACAATTGTCATTCTATACACAGAGAAATTGTTTTACAGAAAAATTCTCATTGCATCTAAAATATTAATCATTGGTCTAAGCTGGAAATCTATTTACTCTATATACACATTTCTAGGTCCTTGGCTGAGGATCTTTGAACAGCAAACTCAGCGATTCAGTTCTCCAGTTATGCAGGACTAGGTTCAAACAATGCTCAATTTCCACACTCACTGCCTTTCTGTGTGTCTGCACAGAAAAGAGCAAAACTTAACCTAAAGTTGTCCCAGGGTATTTGACATATCATTAACACTCATAGAATAAACCATGGGTAAAGCTACACAGACCAAAATGGACCATAGTTAAAGAGACATCAGTTCCCTGGAGACATAGGGCAACAACTGTCCAAACAAATGACCCTTTCCTTAGTAACTAATCAAGAGAAAAAACATTCCTGAAAACTTCTACCCACTCTTACCTTTTCCTCTCTCTCTCTCTCTCTCTCTCTCTCTCTCTCTCTCTCTCTCTCTCACACACACACACACACACACACACACACACACATACACACCTTTATTTACCCTACTTCCTTACCTTACCTTATCCATAATTACTAACTTACTATACTTACTATACTAGCTATTCCTTTACTATATTTTCTTATAATATAGCTTGTTTCCTCTAAATGGAGTCAGTTTTAGCCATCAATCAATTCTTTGGACAAGACCCAGTAAGCATTAACCACATCATTCTCAGTCTCCCAAGTTATTAATTTCTTCCTTATCCTTGGCTCTTCATTTGATTAAAATTCTCTAGTCAAAGATTTGGAAATTGAGGGGGGGAAATGTCCATCAATTGGGGAATGGCTGAACAAGTCATAGTATATAATTGTAATGGAATACAATTGTGTTATAAGAAATGATGAGCAGGACGATTTCAGAAAAACCTACATAAAACTGACAGAAAGTGAAGTGAGCAGAACCAGAACATAGTACAGAGTAATAGCAATATTGTACAAAGATCGACTATGAATACCTTAGCTGTTCTCAGTAATGCAGTGATCCAAGACAATTCCAAAGGACTCATGATAAGAAATGCTATCCACCTCCAGAGAAGGAACTGATGGAGTTTGAATGCAGATTAAAGCATACTATTGCTCACTTTATTTTTTTCTTGTGTTTTTTGTTAGTTTTTTATTAATCTTTTTCCACAGTATGACCACTGTGGAGATATTTTCCATGAACATACATGTATCATCTATATTAATTTGTTTGCTGTCTCAGGGAAGGGGGGAGGTAAGAAGAGAATTTGGAACATAAAATCTTGGAAAATGAATGTTAAAAATTATTATATTTAATTTGGAAAAATAAAATTTTATAGTTTTTTATTTTTAAAAATTATTTTATCTAAGAAAAAACTGTTTTCCTCAAAGTTGCAATGATTCTAGGGGCCATATCTGATGATATTAAATGTTTTTCCCTCCTTCTTTACCTCTTTGCAACATTTGGCAGTGCATCTTCTCATGGAGTTATCCTGACTCCATTCTCTTTTCACTATCCTCCTACTAATCTGACTGTTCCTGACTTTATATCTCTCATATCTTTTTCTCAAATCCCAAAGTCACTATTCTAGTCTCATTCCATCTCATCTGAACTGTTGCCAATGTCTCCTAATTACTCTGCCTAATTTAAATATCTCCTCACTAGAATCCAGCATAAACACAGCTGAAAAAGTCATTTTCCTCAAGTACAGCTGTCACTATGTCACTACCCTAATCTAGTAGTATCAAACACATAGACACTACTGAATGCTGCACTAGATTAAAATGGAATGCAAAAATATTTAACAAAATAAATTAAAAAACAATAAAACATTGAAGATGTTAATATGTGGTTTTCTAAATCACTTTGCACCTATAAGGAGAGGTCTCTATTTCTATTTGAGTTTGATCCCATTGCTCTAATCCTTAAACTCCATGGATTCTATTGAATCTAGAATAAAATATATTCCATCTTTAAAAATTTCCATTTCTGTGTAAATTGTAGATTATACATAATTGGTAGTATAGTAGTACATTATTCAGTTTATGAATAAGTAAATCTATACTGGTTCATGTAAAATTTGTTTTTACCAATGGGACACAAGATCAAAAACATTTAAATGTATCCTAAAAAAAAATTGGGGATGCCCTAGATCATGCTGGCAGAACTAAAAAGGTAGGCAACACTTCTGTTGTCCCAACTCTGTTGCCTAATGAATGCATACCAGAATCTCTGATTAGAGAGGACTAAGGTAAAAATGAAATAAGAATTGTTGCTATTTGAGAGACTATGCAAAATGAGTCCCCTTTTCCTTACTTCTCCCAGGAAAAGATAAATTGTCATTTATCTTTTTTTATGGATTTTATTATGACTAAAGAAAATTTATTTAAAAAACAAAGAAGAGAGGAGGAGAGAAGAGGTACCCTTTCCTTTTGATACAAGATGGTAGTTAAGATCTCCAAAAAGAGAAAAATTCTTGCTGACGGCATGTTCAAAGCCAGGCTGAATGAATTTCTCACTCAGGAGGTGGTTGAAAATGGTTATTGCTGCATCCTTCCCAAGGAGCCCCAAACTCTTTATATCAGCATATTGGACTCTACTGGACTATTGTTCAGTAGATAGGAATTTAGTTCTTTCTTTGGCACATGGGTTATTCAGGACAAAAATCCAGAAGGGAGCAGCTGGTCAAACTGACAATGAGGGTGGGTCCACAAGTGGCATATGAACATATAGGCTGGGTGAGATTGAGGGATGAACAAAAAAAGGAAGGAAGGAAAAGGTAGCAAGTACTTATTAAATATTTGCTATGTGCCAAGCACTGTGTACTTGCAAATATTATCTCATTTGATTTACACAACAACCTTGGAAGGCTGGTGCTATTTTATCCTTATTTTACAGTTAAATAAACTGAGTCAGACAGGTTCAAATGATTGACATAGCTAGCAGTTACCTGGATAATTTGCAGCTTAAGCATTCATCTTAATGGATATCCCAGGAAATAATATTGGACTACTGAGATACTTTGCATTGTTTTAAAATAATGATACCTTATTGTTCCTTTACTTAGTAATTATTCTTTGTATTTTGTAAATGAATAGCTTTACTTTAGATTGAAAAAGCCTTATTTCATGATGGGAATCCTGATTTTTTTTGTATTTTTTGACTGCATTCCATAAATTTGGGTATGTTGTCTCCTCATTGCCATTCTTTAATTAAATTCTTTAAAAATAACATTTTATTTTTCTATTTTTCCTATTTTCAAAATTTTACTATTACATGTAAAAACAAAATTTAATGTTCATTTGAAAATTTGAATTACAAATTCTCTCCCTTCTTCTAATCATCCCTTCCTTACTCTTACTCTTCCTGCCCTACCCTGTCTCTGAGATGGTAAGCAATCTGATATAGATTTTACACGTATAAAATAGTTTATATATTAGTCATTTTATGGAATAAATATCAAATTAAAAAAGAAAGAAAATGAATTATATAGTATGTGTCATACTGCATTTAGACTCCATCAGTTCTTTCTTGGAAGGCAGACAGCATTTTTCATCATGTCTATGAGATTGTCTTGGATCACTGCATTGTTGTGAATAACTAGGTCATTCACAGTTATTCATCAAGAAATATTACTGTTACTGTGTCCAATATTCTGGTTCAGGTGGGTGACTCAGTGGATTGAGAGTCAGGCCTAAAGATGGGAGGTCCTAGGTTCAAATCTGATCTCAGACACTTTCCAGCTGTGTGACCCTGGGCGAGTCACTTGACTTCCACCTATGAGCCAATACACAGAAGTTAAGGGTTTAAAAAAATTCTGGTTCTGCTCATTTCACTTTACATCAGTTCATGTAAGACTTTCCAGATTTTTCAAAAATCATAATAATCTACCACAACTTATCAAACCATTCCCCATTTGATGGACAATCCCTCAATTTCCAACTCTTTGCTATCACAAAGAGTATTGCAATAAATATTTTTGTATAATAGGTCCTTTTCTATTTTATTGATCTCTTTGATTACAGATCTATTAATGGTATTGATGAAGGATATGCATAGTTTTAGAATCCTTTGAGTTCTGGTATTGGGTATAATTGTCCTGAGGTATTTTTTTGGGGTCTCTTTCTGTGATCAGTGTATTATTTCAATGTCTATTTCCTCCTCTTTTTTGATGATATCAGGGAAGTTTTCCTTGGTGAATTTCTTGCAATATTCTTAGATTACATCTCATAGATCTTTTTCCATGTCAGTTGTTTGTTCAGTGAGTATTTCAGATTTTCTTCTATTTTTCATACTTTAATTTTGTCTTATTCTTTCCTCATGTGTTATATCCATAACACATCATTAGCTTCCATTTGCCCAATTCTAATTTTTAGGGAGTCATTGTCTTCTTTGAGCTTTTATATTTCCTTTGCCCATCTGGCTAATTCTACTCATTAAAGAATTTTTTCTTCAGTGAATTTTGTGCCTTCATTTCCATTTGACCAATTCTATTTTTTAGGAAGTTGGTTTCCTCAGTTAATTTCCCCCCAAAGCCACGACTCTGTCAATCCCCTCATTGTTTAATTTTTTAAACTTCTTTTCAGTTCTTCCAGGGGTTCTTTTGGGACCTGACATCCTTTCAAACATTCTTTTGAGACTTCACATGCTTTTTTTTGCATTGTTTTCCTCTTCTGATTTCATATTTTGACCTTATTTGTCACAAAGTTATCCTTTAAAGTCAGATTTTTTCTTTGTCTTTTTTTTCTAGTTGTTTTTTTCTTTTGTTACCTTACCTATCTCCTGAAGTTCTGCTATGCCCTGGGTTAGAGAGAGCATTGTTCCAAGATTACAGAGTAGACTTCTCTTCTATTTGCGATATGTGTGGTTGCCTTTGGATTCCACCGTGTATACTTTGAGGGTGTGGCCCTATTGGCTCCCAAGAAGTTTGTAGCTATTTTGTCCATTAGATTCCACTCTCCATGCTGCCAGTTCTTGTGTTGTTTTGTGGGCCAAGCTGGTCTCTGATTTGTTGTTTCATTGCTCCCAGCCATGTGGAAGTATATTGGATTCCTTTCCCTGCACCATCATGTTGCTGTCTCAGGCTGAGTGGCTTAGTTGGGCTGGTCCCTCACTCTGCTACTTCAATGCCATGTAGCAGCTCATTGGGCTAGTCTTTGCTCTGTAGGTTCCCATGGATGCTGCACTCCCTGGATCACTCTCCATTCTCATCCCAATGAGATGAGTCCTTCCTGCTGTTCTTTTTTAAAAAAAAATCAGTTTCTTGTCTTTTTCTGTGTATGTGGAAGATTTTGGCAAGCCAAACTTCCTTTACTCCACCATCTTAACTCCTAGTAGGCGACTCTGCTTTAGATATTTTTAACACTGACAATACCAACTTGCATTTGGAATATAAAAGAATGTTCAAGATGTAAAGACCTTAAAAAGCATTTGTTATAATTCTTTCATTTTATGCATGAATAAACTGAGACCTCTAGAAGTGAAATGACTTGTTCAAAGCCACAAGGTGAAAGATCTAGGATTTAACCTACTTTTCTTCCTTCTTTCCACCTTAGAAGATGCAGTAGCATTATACTTAAATCTTTGATGAATTGGAATTTAAACCAATCCTTATAGACAGGCACAGGCAGCCTAGCATTATTGATTCTGTGAAATAGGACATACTGGGCAAAATGATGTTGCGGGGGAGGTTGGTGCTATAGGAACAAAGTAATAAATCTTGTAAATGGATGAAAAGTAATTTTGTAACTTTATGTTGGGGTTTAATAATCATGTATTGATGTTGCAATAACAATGGACTAATGTTGAAATAGTGTTGCCTTGAGCAACCCGATGCATATACTTATACAGCCTTGAAAGCTGGCTGATGTAAGACAACACTGGATTTAACTCTTGAATCTGCTACCTAGAGACAACTAGATGTCTCCACAGTGCACAGAGCAGTGGGCCTGGAGTCAAGAGGACCTGAATTCAAATCCAACTTCAGACATTTACTAGTTCTGTGACCCTGGGCAAGTCACTTCACCTCTATCTGTCTCAGTTTCCTCAACCCTAAAATGGAGGATAAAAGAGAGACAGAAAGGAAAGACAATAAGCATTTATATATTGCCTACCATTCAAAAAATATATTCCCAAACACTTTACAATTATGATCTCATTTGATCCTCACAACAACCCTGGGAAGTTTGTAATACTATTATATTGTGATAACAGTACCTCCCTTGTTGCCTCATTTTAAAAAGGATGTTGCTGAAGGGTCTCCAAAGGAAGTAATCAGAGAATCGACAGGTTATCAAACCACTTCATAAGATCAGCTGAAGAAATTGGAGATGTTTTCCGAGAGAAAATTGCTATAAAAAATGATAGCTATTTTCAAGTTTTTTAAGTGCTGTCATGTAAAAGGTCAATTAGACTTGGTTTTTTATAATATTTTTTACCTTTTGGTTGTTGTTGTTGTTGTTGTTATTTTTCTGGGGGTGGGGATTGGGCCTGGCCCCCAAAATAGGAGAAGTGGGCAGAAATTATAGAAAGTCAAATTTCTGTTAGATATCAGGAAAAAACCTCTCTAAATTCTTAAGAATTAGATCTGTCTATAGGTAGAATGGCTTACTGGTAAAGATAGTGGATTTCCTGTCACCAGAGGACTTCCAGAGGCAAAATGACTCTTTTTTTCATATATATTGTAGTGGGAATTTCTATTCATGTATGGGTTGGCCTACATGATCTCTATGATGTCCTCTAACTCTGAGATTCTATAATACATCCAGAGTGGCACATTGGGGATATAATTAAATTCAGATATCTTCACACATGGATCTTTTCTTTCTTTAAAGACACTACCAGTATAGATAGCATTATATATGTATATCTTTTTTTAAACCCTTACCTTATGTCTTGGAGTCAATACTGTGTATTGGTTTCAAGACTGAAGAGCCATAAGGTCTAGGCAATGGGGGTCAAGTGACTTGCCCAGGGTCACACGGCTGGGAAGTGTCCGAGGCCAAATTTGAACCTAGGACCTTCCGTCTCTAGGCCTGGCTCTCAATCCACTGAGCCACTCAGTTGCCCCCATTATATATATTTCTTGTTTTGCAGAGAAAGTTTATGAATTGGGCAGCTAGGTAGCACAATGGACAGAATGCTAAGCTGGAGTCAAGAGGACCTGGTTCAAATCTGGTCTCAGTGGCTTCCTAGCTGTGTAACCATGGGCAAGTAATTTATCTCTGATTGTCTATCCCTTGCCACTCTTCTGTCTTAAATTTGATACCAAAAAAAAAGATAGAATGTAAGGGATTTAAAAAAAGACAATGACAAATTGATAAGCATAAGAAAGCAGCAAAAAAGAATACTCTTTTACACTTCTTAATTAGGTGGCTCATGGTTGTATATGCTGATATACGTATTTGTCTTTCCCATTTGAATCTAAGTTCCTTGATGAGTATGGATTTTTTCCATTTTTCAGTACTTAAATAAATTCTCAGTGCCCTGTACAGTACACAGCATGTAATAGGTGCTTAATATATACATATTGTTTGGTTGATTGGTTCCTGGAAGATATGATTTGGGCTAAACAGTCACTTCCAACTCTCAAAATCCGGGATTCAGACCATTATGTGGAATGCTGATATCCAATTAAATAGTTTGGTGGACAGCTCTTATTACTTTATATGGGAGTAATAAGGGATGGGATGGAAAAGGCAGAGCTGACTCTCTTGAGCAGATCATTGGTTTGGAAATCCAGATTACAACACGTTTGAAATTTAGTGCCTCTCATTTTATCAACTATTAATGAAGATAAAGACTGCCTATATTTCTATTAGATAACTGAGCTTCACTGACAATAATCTGGACGGAGACATTTCCTAGCTATATGACCTTAGGCAAGTCACTTAACCCCAATTGCTTAGCAGGCATGAGAAAGCAGCAAGAAAAAGATCTTACTTAGTAACCGGGTGGTGTCCAATTGTACTAGCAATAAATTATACCCCTTTTAGGAGGAGGCTGAGAAGAGAAATATTCAGTAGCTTTCTGGAAATTACAATTATCCAAGTTAGACCACACATGTTATTGCTTCACATCATGTGCTTTCCCCCTCGATTGCTGCCTTCTAGAATATACCAATGGGAGAGTGGTACTATTCCCAAATAATCAACCTTAGTATAGATAGGGAGTTGTGTAGTTTTTTGGTTTTCTTTTTTCTTTTTTTTTTGGTCTAGACCTGTGAATTTATTAGTGCATCTTCCTGATGAGGACACAGTTCCAATGTTGATCTGAAGTCAAGTGACTTGTCAAGGGTCAATACTTTTAGTTTAAAAGGCAAGAAGAGAACCCACATCTTCCTAACTCCAAGGTTAGTTCACCACACAGTTCTCCCTCTCTATAAAGCTGGTGAATAACAATTGTCATGATTATTAACATTATTAATACAACGTTTACCTTTTATATTCTAATACATACTAAGTCCAAAATAGAAGAGTGATAAAAAGCTAGGCATATGCGGTTAAGTGACTTGCCCAGAGTAAAACAGCTAGGTGTGATATTGGAAATTTGGGGTTCTTTGAACAGATCTTGAGGTCTCTAGTCTAAACTTTCTGTGGACATTTAGATCTCTTACAAACTACATTTTCCATGATTCAACTGGTCTTACATGGTGGTGTGAGCCAATGTAAACAGGAGCTTAAATGGGGATAACTTGATTGGTATACTCTCTTGCCTGTAAAGCTGCTTGGGGTCAGAGGTATGGCATGGGTATTTGAACTAGATTTTATCAGGCATGTGGCTTAATTACCAATATGGATTATAATAAAACCCTAATATTTTTAAATATATCCTATATCAATTTTATTTGTTACATAGGAAGCATATGAAGCTAGATTTGAATCCATGACCTTCTGTCTTTAGGTCTGTGCCATTATTATTAATGTTGAGTACCTGTCAATTTTCCCTGCATCAAACTCATTTTTGACCCAACCTAACCCTATTATTAATGGGGTAGCTAGGTGGTTCAGTAGATTGAATTCTAGGTCTTGAGTCAAAAAGACCTGGGTTCAAATTTACCCTCAGATACTTACTAGCTGTGTTACCCTGGGCAAGTCACATAACCTCTGTTTACCTTAATGAATTGGAAAATGGCAAACCACTCCAGTATTCTTGCCAAGAAAACCCCGTAGACAATATCATCCATGAGGTCACAAAGAGTTGGACACAAGTGAACAACCACAAAACCCTATTTAACTTACACTCTTAGTAGTAAGCCCAGTAACCTAGTCCTCCACTTCCTATAATATTAGACTAAAAATCAAGGAAGAAAGACATTTATTAAGTGTCTACTGTATACCAAACACTTTGCTACAGACTTTACAAATGCTATTACAAATGCTACACACTTTACAAATACAAATACTCCTCGGGAGGGAGAGAGGTGGTATTATTATTATTATTATCATCTTCATTTGACAGTTGAAGAAACTGATTCATGCAGAGGTTAAATGACTTGCCCAAGATCATATGGCTAGTAAGTATCTGAAACTGATTTTGAATTTAAGTCTTTCTGATTCTAGGCTTGGTATTTTATTCACTTTACTGAAAGAGGCACATTTGGGTCTGTTGCCATTGCACAGGAGAAGGTTGTGTTGTTCACTAAATGACAAACATACAGATGAAAACTTCAGAAAGATTTTTTTTCAAATATAGGAAAAGTTATGTTATCAGTCACACAGAAATAATTCAATGAGAAACCAGGAGGGGAAAACTTTCAATCCTTCAGAAAATCTTCCTGTTGTTGTTCAGTCATTTTCATTCATGTCCAACTCTTAGTGATCCCTTTTGGGGTTTTCTTAACAAAGATATCAGAGACATTAGCCATTTCTTTCTTCAGCTCATTTGACAGATGAGGAAAATGAGGCAGTTAAGTGTCCTACCCAGAATCACACAGCTAGTAAGTGTCTAAGGGAGCACTTGAACTCTGATCTTCCTGACTCCTGGTCTGGCACTCTATCCACTGTGCTACCTATATGGCCCAAAGTCTATTTAGCTGGTTCCTAATTTATATTCTTATTACTTTATTTCTTGTCACATACTTTTTTGCCTTCGTAAAACTGTTTGCTAATAGTTTTTGGTCTGCATTCTAAAATCTTAAGTTGAAAAAAAAAAGCTTGAAGGCAATTAAAAAATAAAGCAGGGCATGAAGATTAGGAAAAAGAATAATGGAAACATTATAAGAGATAGCACAAAACCATGCAGCACAAAGCCAATTTATCATGGAATACGAGTTTCTAAAGCCTACAAAAATCTTCAACCACAGAGAGGCAGAACATGTAGAAAGTGATGCTTCTTTCCATCCAAAATCAACTTTAAGGTTTTAAAATAAACTATTTGCTGTTAATAGCAAATGTACAGAATTTTTATAGACAGAGAGTGACCTATTCTTTAGTGCCCAAAGGCACTCATTTCAGGCTGGCTGTGCTTACCCAACAATAATGGGGGGGATGTGGGGAGGGCAGGGCAGAGATTCCAGAACAGAGATAATCTTATCATAAACTGCTTACACTATTTTTTTGGATGCTGGTTGCTTTGGGAATGATGCTTGTTAAGTTTCCACACTAGTACTCATTTAGTTGAATTGCTTTTCCTGACCCTATTTGGGATTTTCTTGGCAAAAATACTGTAGTGGTTTGCAATTTCCTTCTCTGGCTTATTTTACAGATGGGGAAAATGTGGTGAGCAGGGTTAAGTGACTTGCCCTAGGACGTACAGCTAGTGTCTGCATTTGTTGTTGTTGTTCAGTCATTTCAGGCAGGTCTGACTCTTTGTGACCCCATTTAGGGTTTTCTTGGCAAAGATACCAGAGTGGTTTGTCATTGCCTTCTCCAAGGCATCATTATCAAATCAAAGATTTGATGTGAGCATAACAGAAATGCAAATTGAGGAGCTTGCCAGTGCAGAAATAATACTGCTTTTTAAGTTTACCTAGATGTTCAGTGTCATACAAACACCCCTAATGTGCCCTTCCTAGTGTACTTGATAAGGGTGATAGAAGAGAACTCTTTGTAAAAGAGATCTAAAGTGATGGAAAATAAAATTCTGTTAAAGAATTTTACAAAATCTATATTTTTTCCTCCTTAATTAAAATTTGGATGTCTTCACTTGAGAGGGCCCTAATTATCTGAACTGCCTCACTTAAGAAGAGTCATCTCTGGACTTTAAAAATAAAATGTGGTGTGACATAAATGACTGGGCCACATTATAAGAAAGGTAGTTTTACACATTTCTCCAAGGTTTTGCAAGGGAAGTCAATGGTGAATAAAGAGAGATAGTCCAAGAGATAGGAGAACAAAAACAAACATATATATATATAAGCTCATATAATATTTAGAATGCTCATTTGTTTGAAATATCATACTATCTCAAACTATTGTGGGACACCAAACCCATAGTACAATTAAAGAATGTCCCTAGAGAAAGAGAAGACATGAATTATATCCATAATTAAGAACGAGAGCTACTGGGTAATAACCCAAATATTTGGAATTCCTCCAGTAAAAATAATACCAAATTAGATGTGGAGCATAATATGTATTTCTACTTCCTACTCATCAGACCACAGGGAGTCAATTTCGGTCTCTATCCAATGAAGCAGTATTTCTAATAATAATAGCTTGTATGTATGTGTAGCAGTTTACCTTTCCTTTAATGAATTAGATAACTCTGTGAGGTAAGAGTTACTATTATTCCCTTTTTACAGATGAGGGAGGTGAAACTCAGAATAAAACTATGGTCACACTGATGGTAATTTTCAAGAGAGGAATTAAGACTAAAGTCTCCCTGATTTCAAGTTACCTTTGAACTCTAGCCTTCACTAAACCACACCCTCTTTCAAAATACAAGAGACTGTCCTACCTTTAAAACTCTAGACAACATTGTAAGAGGGAAATTGCAATATATTTTAAGACTAGGGAATAGATCAGAACCTAGCATTAAGAAAACAAGAGATGTATTCTCATCGGATTTAAATTTCTTGAGGGCATGATTTATTTTTCTCTGTATTCCCAGCTGCTAGCTAGCTTTTTACACCTGACAGGCACTTAATAAATACTTATGTTCTTTTACAAAGAAACAATAGACTTGTACTTTTTAGGAATCGAAATACAGTACAAAACAACACAATGCAATAAATATTTACCCTGTGCCAGGCACTAAGCTCTGGGAATCCCAAAAGAGAAAAATACAGTCCCTGCCCTCAAAGAGCTTACAATCCAAATGGCCTATATAAAATAAAATCATTCTTAGAAGCAGACAACAGATAGAGAGAAATTTTAAAAAGGCCATTGGGGAAAGGGGATAAAGTGAGGGTACACATAATTTTATCTACATATAACTGTAGTTCAAAACAAGATAAATATAATTTCTAACACTGGCTTTTTATACTTTAAAATTTGAAAGCATTTTACTTTTTAACATATATTTTTTTAAAAATCAAAGTCCAAATTCAGTCCCTCTGTCTAGTCCTTCCTCCAACTACTGAGAAGACAAGCAATATGATATCATTTATACATGTGAAATCATCCCAATATAGACTTTTGACCCTTTATAGTACCTAAATCATGTCTACTGAGAAAGCAATCTTTTTTTCCTTTGAAAACTCTTACGGTATTTGTTGCCTGCATTACTTATATGGCTAAGTAAAATAGCATTTATTAAGAATCCACTGTGTGTCACGTACTGTGCTAAATGCTAACTATAACAAATATAAGGGGAAAAAAAGATAGTCCCTGACATCAAGTAATTTACATCCTAATGAAGGAGGATAACACATAAAAGAAAGCTGAAAATGATGGTGGAAGAAGATGAAGGTACCAACCACCAGGGCACTGGAAAGAAAGTCTAGGAGAATCAGAATGCAACCTAGACAGGAATGGAGACATAGCTGGCTTGAACCTGCTATCTTAAAAGGGAGATCCTAAGCAGTAATGGTGAATCTATGGCACACATGCCACAAATGGCACACAGAGCTCTCTCTTTTGGCACTTGCTTGCCAGAGTTCCTTACTAGAAAGGCAGAGGGACTAGGGCCAAGCTGCTCCCTTACCCCTCTCCACCACACCTGAGGACATTACACCCACCTCTCTGCCCAGCAGCCCAATGAGATTGCTTCCTCCCTCCCTTGTCTTGGGTAAGGTGGTGGAGTAAAGAGGGGGCAGCACTTGGTGTCTAGGGGGGAGAATGTGAGGCACAGCATGCAATCTCAAAAAGATTCACCATCACTGGTATAAGGGAAATTAGCTAATCAGAGAAAAAGGCTACAGAGATAGAGGATATTTCCAGTATATGAAGTTTGAGTGTAGAGTGAAGAGGTATTATGGATATTTTAGAGATTGGGTGAATATAATTAAAATTTTCTAAGAATTGTTGCAATATCATAGAAACTCAGAACTTAGAGGTAATTTTATAGATGATGAGGTCCATCTTCCTTATTAAGAGAAGAGAATATAAAGTTTCAGAAAGGTTCTTTGCCCATCATATTTTCCCAGCTAGTTTGTTGGGTAGCGAGGAACAGTGATGATAAAAATGATAATAAGAATAAACAATGGTAGTAGCTAACATATATATAGTTTATTTGTACATAGTGGCTTAAATGTTGCCTCCCTCATATGACTGAATTTCTTGAGAATAGACACTGTATTTTGCCTTTCTTTGTATCCCTTGGGCTTATAGCTCACATGACACTAAGTAGGCACTTGATAAATGTTTAGAGGGAGCAGCTAGGTGGCACAGTGGATAAAGCCAAGCATGAAAGTCCAGAGGACGTAGGCTCAAATCTGGCTTCAGATTTTTCCTAGCTCTGTGTTCCTAGATAAGCCATTTAACCCCACTTGTCTACCCCTTAGAATTGTTACTAAGACAGAAAGTAAGGGTTTTGAAAAAAATAGTGATTCACTTATTCAAAGCACTTCTTTGATCCTCAAAACAACTCTGGAAGGTGTTTTTAGGATACTCATTTTGTAGATGAGGAAACTGAGGCACAAAGAACTCAAGTTCTCTTAAGGGTCATATAGTTAATTAGTACAGGAAGCAGGATTCAAATTGAGGTGCTCCTACCTTCATATCCATCATGTTACTCTACCATATTGCCAGATCTCCTGACACCCCCAAATTTAGAGCTTTTCCAATGGCTGTTTTATAACATCTTCTCAACTAAATTATAAATTCCTTGAGGGTTTATTGGAACTGAATTTTATACTTTCTTAGAGACAGAATTTTAACAACTTTGAAATTATCTAGTCTAACCCCTTCATTTTACAAATGAAGAAACTGAGATCTGGAGTGATAAAATGATTTGACTTAAATGACACAGAGAATGTGTGATAGACTCAGGACAAGAATTCAGGTCTTTTTGCTTTCAATGCAGTGTTTTCCACTACCCCCAGGATATCTCTACTATATGAAGTTTTTTCTTCCATTGGGTTATATAAGAGTGAACCTGTTTTTTCCTCTAACTTTCAAAATACTCTGTTTTTTCCATCAACTCTTCTTTGATCTCCTCTTTCTGGTTTTCCCCTAAGTATGGGCATTGCCTAAAGCAATCTCATCAGCTCTCTATTCTACTCTCTTCACTTCCACATTCTTAAGGGACCTTAACTACTTTTTCAAAATTTTGACAACCTAATTTTTTTCATTCCAACATTGATTTTTATCTTTTAAAATGTATTGAAAGATTTTTGCCTTTCATATCATCTATGTTTCCTAATATAAACCGACTACTTTCCTGGGCTGAGAGCAATCCTTTATAACAAAGAATTAGATAATCCAACAAAACTATGTATTTCTGTACAAGGAAGTACTATTCCACATATCAGTAATAAATGCAGTTAAACAGGTATACATCAATGAATTTGTTAAATCTGCCAATCAAAATAAGTAGTTATTAACTGACTACTATTTTACTGGGTTAGCACATTGTGCTAAGTAATGGGGACACAAAGGTCTAAGTGAGACAGTCCCTTCACTCAAGAATCATAAATATATATATATATATTTAAAAGTGAAAGCTAAGTTTATAAAAATACACAAATATTTTATAAATTTACCTTTCACTTTTTCAATTTGTTGTTGTTTAGACATTTCAGTCAATTCTATCTCTTTATGATCCCATTTGGGGGTTTTCTTGGCAGAGATACTGGAGTAGTTTGCTATTTCCTTCTCCAGCTCATTTTCTAAGTGAGGAAATTGAGGCAAACAGGGTAAGAGATTTGCCCAGGGTCACGCAGCTAGTAAATGACTGAGGTCAAATTTGAACTCATGAAGATGAGTCTTCCTGACTCCAGGCCTGATACTCTATCAACTATATTACCTAGCTGCCCAATTTCAGTTCAAGCATTTCTATATACATATACACACACATATATATATATAGTCTCCCTACTACATCACCTCATCAAGTGAAAAAAATTTGATACCATCATCTCTGTATTAGGAGATCATGTTTCATCATCTTTCTCTGGAATAATATTTGACTTCTTCATTAAACAGGATTCTCCAGGCTTCCAAGGTTGTTTGTTTTTACTATATTATTTTATTGTTTAGTGAATTCAGTTGTGTCCAATATTATATGTTATGATTTTCACAAAACTTTCTTTCTAATTCTGCTCACTTTAATGTGCATCAGTTCATACAACTTTTCTCAGGCTTCTCTGAAATTATACTTTTCATATATTCTTCCATGGCATTAATATTCCACTATATTCATATGCTCTATGGCCAGCCACTTCTCAATTGATAGGCACTCCCCTAATTTCTAGTTCTTTGTCACTACAAAAAAGAACTGCAGAACATTAAGTACAAAAGAATATTTTTCTCATTTTTCACAGATGAGCAAACCAAGGCTGAGAAGGGTTCAGTGATTTGACTAGGGTCTGAACCAGCATTTTTTAGATCTTTGTGACTTCAAGTCTAAAACTAGCCATTATGCCATCTAGCTGCCTCAAAGCAGGAGAGAGTCTTGTCCTCAGACTTTCTATCCAAATACTCAGAAAATATGAGAATGAGATATTTTGATTAAGAAGCAAACAAATGCCTGAGTCATGTGTATTTGTTTACAAAAATGCAAGGGTTCATAATATCAATTTAGATTGAGGCTATTGCTACCAAGAATTATAAAAAGACCATACTTAAGGAGCCTATACTTATTGATCAATTCAGGATAACCAAGGAAAACTGGGCATCATAATTACCACTATAGGTTGCCAAAATTGAGTATCTACAAATACCTAGAAAGTAGGGCTAGGAGATCAGAATTATATACCACTAGAGAAAGATCTCTCTTATTTATAAACTAACAGAAAATAAATGCCTTGAGTATATATTCAGACCATCAAACATTTTTGAGAATTCAACAAAACTGTATTAGAATCTGAGCATTAACAAAGACCAAATTTTGCCTCCTACTGCATTTCTTATCTCCCATCCTCTCAAGTGATGACCCTGCCTCATAATTCATACACACACACACACACACACACACACACACACACACACACACACACACACATTCAAAGCCTTTTACTGAGAACTTTTTACAAAGAATTCCCCTTTATTTACTGGGGGACTAGCCTCATACAGACATAACCCACCTTCTAAATGCATTCTTTTATATATATATGTGTGTATGTGTATTTATATGTTTAAGATGAAATTTCTTTTCCCTCTAGTAATATTTTATTGCATTCCCCCCCCAGTTACATGTGGAAACAATTTTTAATATTTGTTTTTTGACATTTTGTAATTCATGTTCTCTTTCTTCCTCCTCTCTTCCTCCTCTTCCACTTACTGAGGTAGAACATAATCTGATATAGGTTATATATGTGCTATCATGCAATATATATTTCTACATTTGTTCTATTGTGAAAGACTACACATATCCACACATATAAGAAAAAAAACTCATGAGGGAAATAAAATGAAAAATGGAATGCTTGGATCTGCATTCAGACTCCATCACTTCCTACTATGGTGGTGCATAACATTTTCCATCATGAGGTTTTTGGGGATGTCTTGGTTCCTTGCATTGTTAATAATATCTGTCATTCATAGTTTATCATCAAACAATTTTGCTGTTACTATGTATAATGTTTTCCTGGTTATGCTCACTTTGCTTTGCATCAATTCATATAAATCTCTCCAGATTTTCCTGAAATCATTCTGTTCAGCATTTCTTTTAGCACCTAAATGCATTCTTGATCCCAAACCCTTGAGACTTTTCCAGAAGAATGCCCCTGCTATTATCCTTATCTTCTTTTATCTCCAACTTCTCTCTATCTATTGGCTTCTGCTTTGTTGCTTACAAACATATGCATGTATCCTGGTCCTTAAAAAATGCCCTCACCTGATGCTACCATCTCAATTGGTTATTATCCTAAATCTCTCTTTCCTTTTACAGCAAAATTTAGAAAGCAGTTAAGATTGCCTCCATTTCCCCTTATCTGTCTTCAAAACCTTTTGTAATCTGGTTCCTAACCTCATTATTCACCTAAAACTGGATTCTCCAAAATTATCATTATTCTCTTAACTTCCAAAACTTATCATTTCTCTATCCTGATCCTTTTTGACTTCTATGTAGCATTGGACACTGTTAATCACTTACTTCTGGATACACTGTTTTCATGATAGTGTTTTCTGTTCTTCTATTTGTCCAACCACTTCTCAGTTTCCTTTGCTGGTTCCATATATGCATCATGACCACTAACTATAGATGTCCTTCAAGGCTGTGTGTCCTAAGCTCTCTTCTCTTCCCCTCGACTATTTCATCATCTTTACTGAGATGATTCCCAGATCTATATAGCCTCTCTCTCTCTGTTTCGCTTGAGCTCCAGGATTATATCACTAATGGTTTTTAGGTCTTTAAAATTGAGTGCCCTTTAGGCATCTCAAACTCAACATGATGCCAGAAAATGAATTTTCTATCTTTCCTCTTAAACTCTACCCTCTTCTCAGCTTCCGTATTAATTTCTACTTTTTCCTTATTACTTTCAAGAGCACTACCATCCTGCCAGTTACTGAGGCTCATAGCCTTAGTGTCATACTCAACTCCTTACTTTCTTGCTTCTCATTATCAATATTTTGCTAAGACCTCTTGATTCTACCTGTGTATTATCTCTCCTACAAGCCCCCTTCTCTCTTTTGATATTGTCCCCATCTTCATGGAGGCCTTTGTCATCCCTTAATTATTGCAAGACCCTTCTAATTCAGCTCCAGTTGCCTCCACTCTCTCTCTAATCTTCCACACAGCTGCCCCAAGACAATTTTTCTTTTTTGATTCTTTTTTATTCAAAGATATTTTATTTTCCAAATTACATGCACTAATTTTCAAGATATATTTTCTAACCATTTCCCTCTTTCCTCTCCTCCCTCCCCCCACTTAAGAGATGGTAAGCAATTTGATCTGGGTCATACATATATTACCATGCAAAACACACTTCCATATTGTTATAAGAGCACACTCAGACAAAACCAAAACCCCAAAATAAAACAGTAAATAAACTGATATGAAAGATAGTGTGCTTTGATCTGCATCTAACTCCAACAGTTCTTTCTCTGGAATTGGATAGCATTCCCTGCCATTAGTCCTTCAGAGCATTGCTGAGAGTAGCCATGTCTTTCACAGATGATCACTACAATATTGCTGTTATTATATATAATGTTCTCCTGGTTCTGCTTATTTTGCTCTGCATCAGTTCATGTAGGTCTTTCCAGATTTTTTAGTATTCCATCACTAACATATATGTCAATTTGTTCAGCAATTCCCCAATTTAACAGACATCCCCTCAATTTCCAATTCTTTACCACTACAAAAAGAGCTGCTATAAATATTTTAAGTCATTTCCCCTTTTTAATGATCTCTTTGGGATACAGACTCAGTAGTGGTATTACAGGATCAAAGAGAAAGCACAATTTTTTGGCCCTTTGGACATAGTTCCAAACTTCCCTCCCTAATGGTTGGATCCATTCACAACTCTACCAACAATGCATCAGTATCCCAATTTTGCCACATCTCCTCCAACATTTATCACTTTTCTTTACTATATGGACCATTTCTGATAGGTGTGAGGTAGTACTTCATTGTTGTTTTAATTTGCATTTCTCTAATTGAGTTATTTAGAATATTTTTCATTTGATTATAGTTTTGATTTCTACATTTGAAAATTGCATATTCATATCATAAGATGATTTTTCTAAAGGGCAAACCTAACCTCTATTTATTGAGCTTCAATAGCCCCTATTTTTTTAATTTAAATTTATTTTTTTGCTTGTTAATTACAATAAAATATCCCTTTAACTCCCTCCTTCCCTTCTGTCTCCACATTATAGAAGGCACCATTTGACAAAAATATACATGTGTTTATAGAATTATGTCTTTTTCTATTTCTATTTATTAATTCTTTCTCTGGAGGTGGACATACATTGTTCTTCAAGCAATATTTCTGTTACTGTATATATGTTCCCTTGATTCTGTTCACTTTACTCTTCATAAATTTCATATAGGTCTTTCCATGTTTTTTCCCCAAAATTAACCTGCTTTTCATTTCTTATAGATTGGTAGTTTTCCATTTTGATATTAATATTATTTTTTACAACCTGGTCCCTTCTTATCTTTTTAGTCTTCTTACAAATTACTCTGTATTCTATCAGCCCTGGACTACTTGCAGAAAGTGCACAATTCCATCTCCAGTCTCCATTTTTTTTGCTTTGTCCCATGCCTTGAGTTCTATGCCATTCACCACTATCTCTTAGTTTCCCTGATACTTTTTAAGATTGCTAAAATCCTATATACTTTAGAAGGCCTTTCCCCATTTCCCAAAGTTCCCCTCTGAAGGTATCTTCCAACTGCTCTATAAATATCTTTTATCTAGCTGGTAGTTTATATATGTCTTCTCCATTAGAATATAAACTTCTTGAGATTAGAGATTGCCTTTTTTTCTATCCCCAGGTGTTAGAACAGTTCCTGGCACATTGTAAATGCTTAGTAATACTTGTTGATGATCAAAATTACGTGGATTTTTAACAACGATCCATCAAAAATTAAGAACAATTTTTAAAATAGATACCACCTTAACAAATAATCTCTAAACTATATGGAAAGAAAAGCTTTCAAAATACAGAGACCTATGAGGGAAGTGTGGGGATTGAGTAAACCATACTAACTCTATCTTGATTCAATTCTGAATGTAGCTCAATTTCCTTTCTTTTCATTTATATGTCTAGCCTAATTTCTGTCTTGTTAGAAAACTTTATTCAATTATAGGCTAGCCCTGCATGGCTGGGAAACTAGACTACCTATACTTGTTGCCTAGAGACCCTTAACCAAGGAACCAGGTTATTCTGACCAAAAACCCAGCCAGATCTAAAGACTGATATAAGGAGTTTTCTCATAATTATACAACTCAAGCAATCTATATGTTTTATCTGAAAATTGGCCTCCTACTTGTCAATCAGTTACCGTTTCCTTGTTCTTTTGATTGTTTACAGACAATTGAGGGGAATGGGATACCTCTTTTTCTGTTATCAGGGAACTGCACCTATTTGCTCTCCTCCCAAATTAGAAAGCCTTCAGTCATTTCCTTCAGTTACAAATCAGGCTATCTAACCTTGTATCCTGGTTTATATTCTGCTAATTGTTTTCCTTTAATACATAAAAAATCTTTATTTCCCTGTATTCAGGGTCCAGTACCAAGTCAGGGATGTCTGCTTCAGATGTGTTACACAATTGGCATGCATTGCTTAATAAATCAATGTGCTCAAGACTTTTGTTTCTTCAGTGATTTCACTCATCGCATCTAGCACAAGAAATCAAAACCATGTGGAAATGAGATGAGGTGCATATAATGCTCATCACCCTGTCTGTTAATGGAGTGTCCTGAAAATGCTTTCACTGAGTTTATGGAAGATGAATTTTTATCCCAAAGATTTAAATCATTTACCAAAAATTATTTTGTCCATGTGTGTAATAGACTACAAAATAATAAAAATAAAATAATAATGCCAAAGTAGTGATAAGTTCCAGATTATTTCTTTCTGAACTTCACTGAAAGAGATAAGAATAAGATAATAACAGTTGACATAGGAGGAATTTCAGCCAGGAGGAAGATAGGGAATGAGTAGTGTGGGGACTGAGAAGGCTGAGAAAGGGAATGGGTTAGGGACTGGAAGAAGCCTAGGCTACCATAGTTCCACTTTAAGATGTTGCCTCAGATCAGTCCTTTGTAGGACAGAAGACAAAAGGATAGTGCTAACCTGACACATCTCACTGAAAACTTTCCAAATTACATCTTCACTACAAAGCCTGTTTAAATTTTAAAGTCAAATGAGGCAGCAATAAGGAGAGGGGAAAAATGAATGTAGATCATCTACATTCATTTTTGGTGAATGCTTACCAGAGCTTTGCTGGCCTTTATTTCTATTTTCGTTAATCTGTAGTGTCTGGGGCTGATTACTAAATGAACTGAGATCCAGCTGTTATCTATATTGCTCAGTTTTCATTCATCCCAGATCTTACTCATTAGTAGCAGTTAGTTTCTACTTGATTTGGCAGCTGTAAGTAAAAGTCAATGGAGTTTCAGCTCAAAGGGGGAATAAAATAACACAGGAGTCTCATAGAAAAAGTTAGGCCACACTGATTCTGTAAAATGAATTCTTTTGGAGGCAGATTCTCAGCTTTGATGCCTGGGCACTGTTATTCCATTGAATTTCATCAGGATATGACCTACTATATTCATTCTGGACACCCCTAAGTTTATCTTAGCACTACAATACATTTTGGAATTTTACAGAAACTTAATGTACAACTCAATTTATATGTTAGACATGTAAAAAAGGAGAAAAATGAAATTATATTCAACACTACATCATAGCAATATCATGGCCATTGAGAGTTTGGCTTTAGAAAAATAAATATGCTTTCAGATGAATGTTTATCCATCCCCATTTCTGCTTCTTCAGTTCATGTTTCTAACTTGCAAAATGAGGATGGAACTCTATATGCTGCATAAATATTAAAGCTTTGAGATTATGATGCTGAAAAATGGAACCCTATCACCTCTAAAAGTATGAGATCTTTAAGTCCTTATTGATTATAGTAGTTCAAGTCAGACATTTACAGATGAGGCAACTGTGGACAAGAGATTTAAAGTTGCCTGCCTAAAACCACACAGGTAATATAACAGAGCTGAAACTCAAACCCAAAGATCTCCAATTTCATATATAGCATTCTTTCCACTCTTCAACAAAGACTCAACTTTCACCCTAAGATCACAGCATTCATGATGTGTCTCCCTTCCAATTCTCTCATCCTTATGTGACTTCTGCAAATTGACCATATTTCCCCACTAAAATACAGCAGAGGATATGGCTGGCACCAGCACTATAAACAGAGATCTTCTAAGATTGATGTAAGAGCACATTCTCATTTGGCTATTGATTTATCTAGCTCTTGACTTCTCAGCTAAAATATGAGCTCCTATAGTTATATCAATTTCCATGCAATTAACATTCCAGCCTTCATTCTCAGCTGTTTGCTATCTCCTGTTCTATAGCCATTAGATTCGCTCATTCCCTAGTTCCGACTGCTGTTTTGCTTTCCCCCACTGATGGCTCTAGCATTGTAATATTTCCCAACTCCCCAATAGCAATATAGGCAACTACTCCTATCTGCCATGGACTAATCTATAAAACTAAGCTGGACCCATACAAGCCAAAACAAAATAGATATTACTCCTAGACCCTCACTATTCAGCCATAATGTGAATTGAAGTCTGATATGTCCTAGTAAATTCAGTTGGATAAACATTTACTAAGCATGAACAAAACACTGTGCATAGGGCTGGAATATTAAACTACAAGAACAGTTTTATAATTTTGACTTTGTCAAAAATCATATTTTCAAAGCATTCTGCCTGGATGTCTACTCACAGAGGCAGCTGGTGGCTGTGGGTAGAGGGCTGAGCCTAGAGTCAGGAAGGCCTGAAGACAAATCTGGTTTCAAACACTGGTTGTATAAACTCGTGGCAAGTCATTTAACTTCTGTTTGCCTCAGTTTTTTCATCTGTCAAATGAAGACAAGAATAGCACCTGCCTTGCAGGGTTGTTTGTGAGGATCAAAGGAAACATTTGTAAAAAGTGTCTGGCACAGAGTCGGTGCTATTTAAATATTTATTCCCTTCGTCCCTCTCCAAAAAAAAGATGAGAATAGGGGTGCTACCTTTACAGGGGAAGGGTGCTACAGGGTGAATGTTTGGTACTATGCCAACAATAGATAAATAATCTGTGATATGTTATTACATAAGACAATGACTGAATATTTAGAAGCTTGGGGGAAGGAACTTCTTCCATCTGGAACAATCATTTACAATTTTTTTTCATATGCCTCATGAGTTAAAAACTTTGAACATGTACTACAAACATGTATATTTACTTGCCAATAAATGATATGTGCATTCTACTTTACTAATAATTGTATGTATTATAAAGCTTACACAAAAAATAGACATTTGAAAAGATGAGATAAAGATAACATTTGATCCTAGAGTCAATTGGAAGCCACTGGAGTTTACTGAGTAGTGGAATTACAGAATTAGATTTGCCCTTTAGGAAAATCACTTTGATAACTGTGGAAGATGAATTGTATTGTGAGAAACTTGAGGGGGAGAGAAATTAATTAAAATGCTATTTAGTCATTTTCAGTCATATCCAATTCTTTGTGAACCCTTTTTGAGGTTTTCTTGGTAGGGATACTGGAGTGGTTTGCCATTTCCTCCTCCAGCACATTTTACAGAAGAGGAAACTGAGGTAAACAGGGTTCAGTGGCTTGCCCAGGATCATATAGCTAGTGTCTGAGGCCAGATTTGAACTCATGATGATGGGTCTTCCTGTTTCCAGTCCTGGCATTCTATCCACTGTGCACCACCTAGCTACCCTGGAGAATTAAGAGACTTTTGCACATAGTTTGGGTAAGAGCAAATAAGGGCTTAAAGTAGAACAGTGGCAATGTGAATAGGAAGGGTCAGATGTGAGAGATGTGGGTGTGGAAATGATAAGAAAAAACAATTGATTGGATGAGTGGGTATGTGGTCATGGAGCTAAAGATGACTTTCAGGTTGGGAGAACCTGGATGAACAGAACGATAATGGGGCTCTCCAAAATAACAGGGAAGTGTAAAAGAAGGGTGGATTTGGGGAAAAAGACAATTTATTTATATCTGTGATCCATATCATAATTCATCAATGCCTGACCATGACCCAGATCACGATCCATTTATGTCTGCTCATACTAGATGACTCACTGTGTCCTACCCAAAATGAAAAAGGGTGAAGTGAATTCTCATATTCTTATAATCACTGTTTTCCCAAGCACAAAGCCCTCAGACACCAGGTGATCAGGGAGGCATCATTTTCTCAGTGGAATTTAATGTAGCTGCTATTAGTTCAGGTTATAATTGCCCTTGGAATCCTTTACCCAGTCAAGGGACAACATTTGTACAACCCAGTGGAATTGCTTGTTGATTCTGGGAGGGGGAGGGAAAGAAAATGAATCATGTAAACATGGAAAAATATTTTAAAATAAAAATTAAAAAAAACCCTTTACCCAGATCATTTGCATAGGAAGGGAGGAATAGAGGAATATTGTAGGATGAGTAAGCATGACTCAGTTGCAGATAGACCCTTCAACTGGCTATAGGAGCAAAGGTGGGATGTGACTAGTCTTCTTATCTTCTTATTGGCTATGAGGTAATTGAGAGGATTAAGACAGCAAGTGCTTAATTGTGGGAATTAAGATAACTACACTGACTCCATCTTGTTACTCAGTTCTGGAGCTTGCTTAGTTCCCTTCCTATCAGTTATAGGTCTAGTTCAACTTTTATAATGTGAAAAACTTTATTCCATTATAGGAACTGGGATAAAACTTTATTGCATTTTTTGAATCAGGCCATGTCTATGGCTGGGAAACTGGACCACCCTTATCTTTTATTTAGAGATCCTTAATCAAGGACCTAGGTTATATTGACCAGAAAGGCAGTGAGATCCTAAGACTGATGAAAGAAATTTTATCATAATTTTATTATTTCAAATAACCTATATGTCCCATACTGATCAGTTATTGTTTTCAATTTTCCTGATTGTTTACAGACACTCGGGAGGAGTGAGACACCTGTTTTTCTGAAATCAGGGACTTGTACCTATTCACTTTCCCCTTCCCAATTTGGAAAGTCTCTAATCTTTCCTCTAATTAGAAATCAGATCACCTAATATTGTATTGTTTCCTTTTAATTTATTGGCCTTATTTCATTAGTTATTTTTAATATATAAAACCAGAAATAGGGGGCAGGTAGGTGTCTCAGTGGATTGAATTCCATGCATAGAGATGGGAGGTCTTGGGTTTTAACCTGACCTGAGACACTTCCTAGCTACGTGAACCTGGGAAAGCCACAACCCAATTTGTCTAGCCCTTACCATTCTTCTTCCTTGGAATTAATACACAATATTGATTTTAAGTCAAAAGGTATGGGTTAAAAAAAAGAAAATAGGACTGAACATTATATATGTTGTATTTTTAAATTTTTATTTTGGTAAATATTTCTCAATTACATTTTAATCTGGTTCAAGATACAATGAAGAATTAAGAGATTTACACCTCTGATTTAACTCACTTGGTCTCAGTTATCTCATCTGCATAATGAAGATAATAATATTCATAGTACCCATTTCATAATAGACACAGCACTTGGCAAACCTTAAATCATTCTATAAATATTAGTCATCATTGTTATTAATGATCTAGGTACTTGTAGGTGGCAGAACTAAAGCGCTGAACCATCTAGTCCAAAAGGGTCCTTTCTGGCTCCATAAGTAATTCCTTTAAAGAGGCTTGGCTAAAATCTTCCTTGCCAGACACCTAAATCCTTTGAGTTCTCAACTCATCTGTGCTGTCAGTAAAACTCCCGAGTATAACTGAAGCAAATTAAAATGTAATTTGGAAACATTTAATAAAATAAATAAAAATAAAACACAACTTGGATAATGGTAATTTGTGGTTTCCAAATCAATATGCAGCCAACAGAGATCAGTTTCTATTTGAGTTTGACGCCATTGTAATAGAAGATCTGCAGGGCAGGACCAAGTCCCTCAACCAATCCAAGTAGATTTTTCATTGTACTTCATTGAAATGGTTTTAATTGATAATTGATATCCAGGTTGCTCTTTTTTTTTTTTTTACATACATTTTAAACCTCTGGTTCAGTGAGATGTTTTTACATTTGATAAAGGAAACAAGGCTAATTGGAGTGAGATGATTATGACCTTCCACTCTTCCAAAGTTATGAATTTATAAAGACAAATCGACTTAGGTTGATTTATCTTCCCAAATGCCTAGCAGAGCAAGAAGCAAAGACTTCCTCTCACAAAGCACAAATGACTTGTTGCAGTTTTAATAAGACCGATAGGACCTGGGGTTCACCTCTCTAAGCAACATTTAAATAGCACGATAGTCGTGATACTGGTATCACTGAGGAGAGAGGTAACCTTGGAACAGAACTGTCTCCTGAGTGGACCCTGTATGTTTATTTTTCTCTCCTCAATCCAGGAGATAGCCCAGGAAACTCCTTTTTGACAAGCACTGTCTATAGGGGGATGTTAACAAACACCAGAGACAGGAAGAGATTAGTACTAATGGAAAAGAATTTTCACAAAGCCTGTCCTTTTCACCCCAATGGTCTATAAGTAGAATCATACACAGCTAACAGAGAGTCATGGCAACATAAAATCATGCAGATGATATTTCTGGTCCTTAAACCAATGGCCACTACAGTTTATACTTAACCACCATCAAGTTATCAAGGCTGATTGGAAACAACACCTTGTTTGAAGGCAGTTTAGTCTGTATGGTGAGAACATAGGTAGTTTCTATGGAGTAGATGAAATAAAGGAGAAGAGAAAGAGAGGGTTAAGTCTTTTGCTTATTGTAGCTATATAAAACACTTATCCACTAAGAGCTGAAAGGTATAAATTAGGGGTTTTAAGGGGAGGTTAGGAATAGAGTTTGCCAAAGATTTATTGGCAAGAAAAATAGGAAATTTTAAATTCCCTCTTGTCTCTATGCTAGGACAGAAAGAGAAAAAAAGAAATTTGTTTCTTGGCGCCTTTTCTCTATATTCATTTCATAAAAAATAAGTTAGTAAGAACTTTTCAAGATCTCAGGATCAAAAATATCATGATCTCCTTTTATTTATGCTCTGATAATTATATTTGTGAATATATAAATACATAATAATGTATTTTGCATGCATGTTTATATGTATATACATACAAATATTCATATATATTCATGTATATGTATATATTTATATATCTTGATTTTTACTTGTGTGTTTGCACATTGTCCCCTATTAGACTGTAAGCTCCTTGAGGACAGAAACTGTCTTTTGTCTCTTTTTGTTATCTTCAGTGCTTAACACAATATATTCTTAATAAATGTTGATTGATTCTCTCCTCTTAGATTATAAGTTTCTTGAGGAGTTTATAATTGTTCTTTTCATATCACCAGCACTTAGCACTGTGCCTGGCATATAGCACTTGACAAATGTTCATATATGCGTGTATGTATGTATGTATGTATATCCATGTGCATATATGTAAATATGTGTATACACACATGAAAATAAAATTTAGTGGTCGGCACTTATGAATATGTATGCATATTAACACAAATGTTGATAGAAATAATGAGAGTGATTTTGGAATGGAAACATATCTGAAATACATTAGATCTATAATCAACTAAGTTAGGATTATACTACAAAGTGTCTTAGAGAGAACAGGAAGTGCTAATCTCTTCTCAGAGCCATGGGATTTCAGGGTTTTATAGAGAGAGACCAGTAATTTATTTGTTTTTGAAACTGCTATATCAGGCTTTTCTTATAATTCTCTTCCAAAAAACAGGATAGAATATTGTAATGGTTGAGCCAAATAAGGGATGGGAGAGAATTCAGTAAAAATGGACTCCATGTCATATAAAGGATAACTAGGGACTAGAACCTTGAATGATTTGCCTTTAACTATTGCTAAACAACAGAATACAGTGCTAAATATGGTGCTTAGTGTTTTGCTTTACCTTGTAGGCACTTAATAATTTATTGATTGAAGAAATTCCAATAAAACTGGTCGGAAGGACCAAGACCAAGTTCTCATTGTCATCTGGTGATCAACATGATGAAAGTGGGAATGGAATGGAATTGTATATTAAATACGTTAGATATTGCAAAATAATTAAAGAGAAGGGGGAAATAGCTCATAAAAAGTATGGGTAAAGCAAGGGAATTGTCCTACAGAGGCAGCTGGAGATAATGCAATCATACATCTAGGAGTTGCTTCTACTCTTCATTATATATTCCCCATGCTCAAAATTTGGGAGCAAATTTATTAGCAACTTAAATTCCTAAGACCAGATTTGGTACTTGTATTTATGGTGATCAGCAATAACATGATTTGATGCCCAAAAATACAAGAAGGAAGTTCTGTACCTTGGATTAGCTCTATGGATGCTTACTACTATCTATGTCCTGTACTGTGCCAGGCCTTGATCTTAAGAACTAAATCACGGGAAAGAAATTATTTTCTCCATTCAAATCCACTGGATTTAGAATGCTACCTGAGGTGCTGTGTCCTTTCTAGGACGACATGTGGAATCAAAAGGACCTGGATTCAAATCTTGACTGCCATTTACTTAGACTGTGTGATCTTGGGCAACTTATTAACCACTTTAGTCTTCTTTCCTCATCTTTAAAATAAAGAAATTGTTCAGGAAAATGATCACTAAAGTCCATTCCAGCTTGAAATCTATGATCTTATGATCCAACTACACCTACATATGTATGTATATATACATATCTATATGAATGTATGTATATGTACAAATATATAATTATATACACACATTATGTCTATACATAGAAATATATTATATTTATACTCATATATACATGTTTGTATATATAAATATATTTGGATATAGATATAGATATAGATATAGATATAGATATAGATATAGATATCAGTGGATACAATACCAGGCTTAGAGAAAGGAAGACTCATCTACACGAGTTCAAATCTGGCCTTAGATGCTTACTGACTGTGGTACCCTGGCCAAATAACTTAACCATGCTTGCCTCTGTTCTTCATTTATAAAATCAGCTGGAAAAGGAAATAGCAAACTTCTCCAATATCTTTGCCAAGAAAACACAAAATGAGGTCATGAAGAGTCAAACATGACTGAAACAACTCAACAACAATAAAAAATTGTTAGGACACTTTTCCCCCATTACATAGAACGTAATCTATTTCTAGAACTTTCTGGTTCTGCTCTGATGATCAAGCAGAGCAAGTCCAAATCCTCTGACAGAGAGCGTGAAGGCTGCTATTATATTTCTGTATCTCCCTGCCCCCATTCTGAAACCGCCTCCAGATGCTCTATAGCTTGTCACTGCCCTTCATTAAATATGGCACCCAGTTTTGAGCACAATTCTCAATTTAGGGTCTGACCAGGGAAAAGTGAAGTAGGGCTCTTGGTTCCCTCATCTGTACACTCTATATTCACCAATGCATCTTGAGACTACATTAACTATTGGGGTCTGATATGTCAT
Organism: Gracilinanus agilis; assembly: GCF_016433145.1. Lineage (NCBI taxonomy): Eukaryota > Metazoa > Chordata > Mammalia > Didelphimorphia > Didelphidae > Gracilinanus > Gracilinanus agilis. The sequence goes on along the minus strand of NC_058131.1, from coordinate 477,450,942 downwards.
ACTGTCACCCCACCCTGTCATTTTCCTTGGCTAAGAGAATTAGAAGGTTAGAATAAGGTCAAGTTATTCCTCATGACAGGAACTGGTCACTGGAAAGCTGTAATTCTCTGAGAAGGAACTAGATCACCTTGGAACATTAGTGCCAACAAGTATTTATTCATATTAACAGCAGATGACATTTATATTGAGCTCTAAGTTTTTCAAAGTTCTTGACATATATTACCCCACTTTAAGTAGGAACTACAAGAAAGCAAGAACTATCTTACTTTTCTATTTTTATTCCCAACGCTTAGAATGTTTTGCACATAGTGTTTAATAAATGCTTTATTCACTTAAGTAATATATTCTCCATTTTTTTAAACAGGAAACGGAGGCCTGGAGACATTAAATAACTTGACAAGTGCTTGCATGTACACAATCTTGAACACAGTAAAGATGATCAGTCAACATTCTTGGTAATCAGTCAACACGGTGGCAATTACTCTGAAAATGTATTCCAGAATGGCTACAGAATCTTACTTTTATATGTAGTTTTATAAATGTAGTTGTATCCTTTTCTTGAAAAAGAACATATATATGCACATTGATATTTATAACAGGTCTTTCCATGTTAGTCAGAAGTGATATACTAAGGGACTGTCAAAAGAATGGGAAATGACTAAACAAATTGTAGTATATGAATGTAATGGAATATTACTGTGCCATGAAGAAATTATAAAATGGACAATTTCAGAAGAAACTGGGAAGACCTTTATGAATGGAAACAGAGCAAGGTGAGAAGAACTATCCTTACAATACAATTCAATAATGTTTTAGTGAAAAATAACTTTGAAAGGCTATAGAATGGTAAGCCTTAAATACAAAAGAATGAAGATGAAATGCATCACTTATCTCCCAACAGAAAAGTGATTCAAAAGACTATATGTTTTCAGACATGGCTAATGCAGACTTTTTTTTCCTGGAGTATAAAATAGATATAGAAAGAGTTTGTTTTCTTTTTTAAAAAATTGCTCAATAAGATAAGGGCTAGTGGGAGGGATAGATTAATAACATTTTTTTATTTGAAAGTTTAAAAAAACTGATTCGTGACCAAAACAAAAAGTGTAGAGGGGAACACAATATCCCAGCTTTTTCACAGAACATTTCTTTCAATATGGTATAAAAGAAAGAGTGTTAGTCTTAGAAACCCAAGTTTCATTTCCAACTCTAACCACTTACTAGCTGGGTGATTATGAGCAAGACGCTGAATATCTCTGGGTCTCAGTTTTCTCATCTGTAAGGTGATAATAACAATACCAATTCTACCTATGGCAAATCATAAGACTTTGAGAAAAGTTCGTGATAAACCACTGAGTCCTAAACAAATGGTAGTTATGCCTTATTGCCGTCATTTCTTAAAGGTTTAATAGGATCTTTCCCTGAACTGGAAAGGCTTTGAACATAGACCTGGCAATAGATGCTACATACGTCATCTGAGAACTATTCTAGCCAAGGTAAGAGAGTCTCTGTAACATGTTAGCTACAGGATGCTGAAATTTTCAACTTTAGCAACTCTTATAAACTAGTCATAGAGGGGTTATAACCTACCTTGATAAAGGGAGTGTCTGTCCTTTGATTTTTGAAGAGGATATCGTGGGGTGATGTCTTTTTTAATTTTAATTTTTAAATAGTTTTCTGTGTTTACATGATGCATTTTCTTTCCCTCCCCTTTTCCCTCCCCCCCTCCCAGAACCAACAAGCAATCCCACTGGGTTGTACAAATGTTGTCACTTGTTACCTATTTCCATATTATTCATTTTTGCTATAGAGCAATCTTTTAAAGCCTAAACCCCAAATCACATACACATATATACATGTGATGAGTGATATCATATGTTCTTCTTTTGTATTTCTACTCCCATAGTTCTTTCTTTAAATGTGGTTAAATCCTTCAGGAGTGTCCTGGTTTGCTACTAGTAGCAAAGAATGGGGTGATGTCGTGACTTGTGCAGAAATTGGATTTAAGTGAGGCAGAGTAGCACAGAGACATAAACCTCACTTTCTCTTCTAGAGTCATTGCAGCCCAGTGTCAAGACAAAAGTCAGGGTGATTGATGATAGTCTGGGATGCAGCAGATGAGCTCAGCATCTTCTATGTCTGACTAAAACTACTGGTGCTCTACTGCTTCTGCTTCAGATGCCTTCATGGCCAATGGAACAAATTGCTCTCATCTGCCCATTCTAGCGAGGGAAGTCTTCATACACTTGGTGTAGTCCTCAACCTGGTTTAGCCCATCTGCTGAGATAGTTTTATATGGCTGTGGCTGCTGTACATGCTACAGCTTCTTGGAGCTACAGGTGAGAGCTGGGCGGAAGGTAGACACAAAAAAGGTGGATGAGCAGCCCTGAAAGCCATCACACCAGAGGATCTAATCCTTCCTGAACACTCCTCACATCCCATTGGAGGGGGAATAATCACATACTGATGAAATGACAAATTCCTAAATTACTATCATAATTACTTGTAGAATCCCACATTTTCCAAAGAATCAAATCACTGTGGGTAATGAAAAGATGCATAGTGTGTGATTAGACTGCAATATGTGTTAAAAATCACATGCAATGATGTAAAAGATAAACATGCACACTATTAAGAGACAAATGAGGTCCCCAGAATGGTGGGTGGCCTTCTGTGAAGGAGGATTTATATACAGCAAGCTTAAGGACAAGAAGTGCAGACAATGAGTAGACAGAGATGAGCTACAATCTGCATCACTGGAAAGGGTGCTTACTTCTATGATAGTGGTTCCCAAACTTTTTTGGCCTACCACCCCCTTTCCAGGAAAAAATATTACTTAGCCCCCCTGGAAATTAATTTTTTTTAATTTTAATAGTAATTAATAGGAAAGATAAATGCACCTGTGGCCATCACCACTCTCCTTGATTGCTGCAGCACCCACCAGGGGGCAGTAGCACTTACTTTGGGAATCACTGTTCTATGAGATGAGTGAAACATTGGAATAATAATTATTATGTTATTTATGATATTATATAATTGTCATTCCAATGCTCCAATGACTCTTTGATCTCATACATAATTATTATTTATTAATACTAATAATTTATTATCACTATTCATTATTATAGTAATTGTTAGGCAGGTTTTAATGCCTTTACTTGGATCAAAATTTCATAGCATCAGTTGGCCTATTTTTTCAACTGATAAGAATATTTTGATAAGCATGGCTGCTCGCTTATTTGATAAGACAAATAAATGGATATGATTGTCTACCTTGTGGGGAATAAGAAAATCTCCTAACAGGCAATTTTAGGCATTTTGCTTTTAGGCAACTATTGACTCTTCTCCATCATCATTCCATCAACCTTTCTGCTTCTGGATGCAGAGAATATATAGAGAATATACAGAATATGCAATTCTGTTTTAACAGAAGTACTGGAGTCCAAGAGACAAGGTTTATTCTTATTTTCACATAGTTGGTTCTAACAAATATTTTCATTGTCTCTTCGAATCTAGGAAGAGCATATCCAGCATTTACTTAAATAGCACTTATTGTGGAAGTATCTGAGCACTTTGGAAAGCTTGCTTTTTTTTTAGCATGGAAATAGAAAACTCATGTATATGCAGAAAATACAAATTATTTGACCTATATTCTTGGGATATATATATATATGTATATATATATATACCTGGTGGGTTAGAATAAGGTTTAGTTTTTTTAAAATAATTATTATTATTTTAAATATTATTATTTATTATTTTATAATTTATATTATAAAACATTATATTATTATTTTAAAATCATTACCTTCTGTCTTAGTATCAATCAGAAAAGCAGCAAGGGCCAGGCAATCTGGGTCAAATGACTTGCAAGTATCTGAGGTCAAATTTGAACCCAGATCCTCCTGACTCCAGGGCTGGGGCTCTATCCACTGTGCTGTCTAGCTGCCCTTCTAGTGATTTTTAATGACTGGTGTACTTCATCAGAACATTTCCATTATTCCAGAAAAGTATATCCTAAGTAGATACATTGTGCTAAAGGAAGAGAGACAAATACATATGAAAAGAAAAGCACCCCGGT
>NC_058131.1:477421681-477442246 GCF_016433145.1 Gracilinanus agilis | reverse complement strand
ATTCAATTTTACCACAGTATATCAGTCTCTGTGTACAATGTTCTTCTAGCTCTGCTCCTTTCGCTCTGCATCTGTTCCTGGAGGTCTCTCCAGTTTGCCTGGAACTCCTCCAGTTTATTATTCCTTTTAGCACAATAGTATTCCATCACCCGCATATACCACAGTTTGTTCAGCCATTCCCCAATTGAAGGACATACCCTCCTTTTCCAATTTGTTGCCACCACAAAAAGCGCAGCTATGAATATTTTCGTACAAGTCTGTTTATCTATGATCTCTTTGGGGTACAAACCCAGCAATGGTATGGCTGGATCAAAGGGCAGGCAGTCTTTTATAGCCCTTTGAGCATGATTCCAAATTGCCAGCCAGAATGGCTGGATCAGTTCACAGCTCCACCAGCAATGCATTAATGTCCCAATTTTGCCACATCCTCTCCAACATTCATTACTCTCCCCTTCTTTCATTTTAGCCAATCTGCTAGATGTGAGGTGATACCTCAGAGTTGTTTTGATTTGCATTTCTCTAATTATTAGAGATTTGGAACACTTTCTCATGTGCTTATTGATACTTTTGATTTCTTTACCTGAAAATTGCCTATTCATGTCTCTTGCCCATTTATCAATTGGGGAATGGCTTGATTTTTTATACAATTGCTTTAACTCCTTGTATATTTGAGCATTTTTAACCCCTTCCTATGTGTCACTGTGTTGAGGGCTACAAATAAAAATAAAATCAAACTCATGGTCTCTGCCCTCCAGGAACTCACACTCTAATGGAAGAGATAACATGGAAAATCAATGTACATACAAGATATAGACCATGAAAATGGATGATGATCTCAGAGGGAAGGCTCTAGCATCTAGAGGGAGACTTAGAAATAAGCAGAAAATATTTAAAATGCATGGCGTGCTAGTAAACAATCTCCATCACAGTATGTTATTAAGCTTTCATATGTCAATCATCCATTCTGTTTACACAAAGTTAAGACACAGTGCAAACACATTTATCTTGGAAATCTCAAAAGATGACAAGTTAATATAGAATACACTTATTGTCCACTCTTTCCCAAAAGTAAATGGTAATCGTGCATATTCAGTTCAACGACAGAGAGATGGTGAGAAAAATGTTTCTATTTAAATTAAACCATGAGTGCTCTGGCTTTGCTAGAATTTCATTTTTTTCTCTTCCCCCTAACTGCTACCTCCAACTTCTGTAGGTTTAGTATGCATTATTCATGCCCTTTAAACTACATTTCCCCTTTACTGTATTATAAATTGAGGTGCTTTCCCTGTGTATATCTCTGAACCTTGTATCCTATTATGTGAGCAAAAATGAATGGCTGGTCTTGAGAAAGGAATGATAAACTGCTGCTCCACCAGAATGATATAGAAATGTACTTGCAATTATTCCTATATGACTGTTAGAATTTATAGATCTATGCTGCTCATTATAGGCTAGACTCTTTAGCCTATTGATCATCCAGACTATTCAAGGGACACATTTAGCAATCACTGTGGTCTTTGGCCTACCTATGTTAGAAACATATTGCTGTGAAAATAAAAGATAGAAGAGACTTATGCCAGGGGAGAAACAATTCAACCATGCTTGAACACGACAATGCAATTACCCAAGGCAGTCTTAGGTCCAGAGAATCTGGAAGTACAGCTATTGAATACTTCAGATCCTGTACTACTTAGCTTGACCCCATTTTAATCTGACTTAAAAAAATACACAACAATTCTCAAATGCACAATGACTTTATCACTGTGGCCTAATGGGATATCTAAAGGTCATGATGAATGGACAAAATCACGTGGACCTAAACATTGTTCAAACAATTTTAGTTTTTGACCTGGATGCCCTGGGCCAGATCGTGTAGGTGAATGAAAAATGGACATTGTGCATTACTCTTTCCAACTCCTGGGGCAGAAGTTAATATAGGATGCTGTCTTATTCTGGTCATCCTAGTAATTGAAGAGGAGTCAGTGAACTTCCAAAGTGTGTGACATGCACCTAATAACTTGTCTTTCTGTTATCCAGTTATCTGCAATGAAGTCGACTATTGTAATGAAAAGCACTCTTGGTTTGGATTAAGAATTTGCCGATTGATATTCTGGAATTAATACTTAGTACCTATAAAACCTGGGTCAAATTACAGCTTCTCTGGTTATTAATTTCTTCCTTTCTAAAATAAGAGGACTTAAAAAAGATGAACTAAGAGTTTAAGTGCCTTGCCCACTCCCACTAATCTTCAGTCTTACCCTGCCTCTTGGCTTACTACAAACACATCCCCCCTTACCTCAATCCTCAAATCTCAGATCTACTGGTCTCCTCTAGTTACCATCCTATATCTAATTTTTCATTCTTTTGGTTTGATTTTTTTTATTGTATTATTGGATTTTTTAGTTCTATTTGTTCCATTCTGTATGTACTACTTGGGTAAGATCTTGTATATTTTTTTACATTCTTTTGGAGTTTATTTCCCCCCTTTTTATTGTCATGCAAAACATACTTCCATATTGGTCACTGTCATAAGAACACACTCATATATAAACCAAACCCCAAAATAAAGCCAATTGTACGTTCTTTAAACTACTAATTTTTTCTCCAAGTTTTTCCTGAAGGATTCTAGTTTCATTACCTCTTGCTTCAAACTAGAGGGCATTTCTTGGAATTATTGTAGTATTTTTTTACTTCTTTTGGAATTTTACCTTAGGATTCTACTAACAATTCAATCAGTAAACTTTTATTAAGCACCAGTATATATGCCAACCACTGATTCAAGTTCTGGAGAACCAAGACAAAAATAAAAAAAAAATTCCTATGGTCAAGAAACTAGCACATAATATTTTTTTCATTATGTTAGTAGGGTTTTTTTCTTCTTGTTTTCTTGTATGTTTAGTCACTACATTAAAGATGGCTAGTAAAAGGTCTGTCTCTTCCTTGCTGTTTCTTTCAAACTTACCTTGGCTCTGCAAATGCTGTTTTTTTCATCATTCTGGAATCTCAATATAACAACCTGGATCAGTGATGGGCAAACTTTTTAAAGAGGGGGCCAAAGGAAAGGAAATGCTTATCTGTCATTCTGTTTCTGAGGCAACTTTTTCGAAGTTTCTATATTGTATCCTACTCATTGTATTCGTCAGATGAGGAATAAAGTCACAGCTGGATAGAACATTTCAGGGGGCCACATCTGGCCCGCAGGCTGTAGTTTGCCCATCATTGCCCTGGATGGAACTGTAGGGCTACAAGCAAACATACTGATTTCTTGGTGCTCAGCCTGGATTAATTAAAGTGTTTCTTAAGAAACCCAGAAAACCTGGCTGATAAAAGTTTTGGGATACTTTAGCAGTTCTGGTCTGAGATTGTAGTATTGGATATGGGGGCTGAATGTGGGATCCTAATCACAGCACCCAGTCCTCCTCTGAAGCACTAGGTGAGTTAGTAGAGCTGGGATTTTAGGGTCTAAACCACTGCCTCCGTCCTAGATGTACACTGAGCCAGAGTCAGGCCCTGATATTTCTAGAGGACTAAGAGGGGCATGCTGAGGTTATCCTCCCTGACTCCACCTCACACTCTGGATAGGTTGCCCAAGGTTCAAGGTCTCCTGGTCAGTGATCCTGTTTGCTGTGATCTAACTTTATCAAGAATTCTGGATGGTACAGTGATGGGGAGTATCATAGCCTTCTTAGTACCAGTTCATGTCCAAAGCTGATAACTTAGTCCTTTTTTGATCCTATATTTTCATGGAGGGGAGGAAGGTAGGAGATGACGAACTACCTCATTGGTGTTTCTCCTAGCTCATCTTTCCTGTTTGTGCTACTTCACCTAGCAACTGTTTTTCAGTACCTGAGGGTAGTTCTGGGGTGCTGGGCTTATTAGAAACTTTCATATCACCACTCATTGTTCAGTCATTTAAATCCAATGTTTTTTTTTTTGCAGTTTTTTTTTGGCAAAGATACTGGAGAGGTTTGCCATTTCCTTCTTCAGGTCATTTTACAGAAGAGGAAATGGAGGCAGAGTTAAGTCCAGGGTCACATAGCTAGTAAATATCTGAAGAAGGATTTGAACTCAGGAAATTATGTCTTCTTGACTCTAGGCCCACTCTATCCACTGCACCATCTAGGTGCCTTCTCATATAATCATCTTTGCCAAAAGATTTTCCTTTTTTTATTTTTCAAAGGCAAACATATTTAAACAGCAAACAATTTGATTTGCTACAGACTCTTCATATTAAAAAAAAAAGCTGTGTCCTCTTCAAATGAATAGAGAGGGGTCAATTGTCAGCACAAATGTGAAATTTTTCTATGATATGAAAATTTGAGGCAATAGAACCTAGACTAATCTTTATTGTATATTAGACATCCTCTAATAGAAGCAGATTTAATCTCCTTCTCATTTAATTGCCCACAAAAAGTATGGGAATTCCTCTTTCCCCAGTTAAAAAATGCTTTGGCATTCTAAGAAATAAAGGGGGTAAAGACATAAAGGGAGAGTGGATTAACTACTGTATAGGCACTAAAAGAATTCTTAACATGCTGAGCTCCTCATTCCCCTTCACTTTTAAGCAATTGATTATAGAGCGTCTGAATGCAGATAGTGACAGAGAGTTTCAGCAAGCAGATGACTTGTGGTTCCTCCTTTTTTGAATCCCCATAGCTAGTCAAAATGCACTGGGACAATTTCCAGATCATACAGTTGGTAATGAATCTAAGTATAGTCCAGCAGGAAGGATTTTTGAACACTTCAAAGGGGAAAAGACAGAAGGAAACCTACTACAGGAGCCCAGAAAGGGCAAACAATGAAATTAAGAAGGTTCACAATGAAGGCAGTCCATGTAAGAAACAGAAATAAATTTTGGCTTTGGAGATCATCTATTTGTAATTTCTTGAGCTTGGAAGAGACCCTGGAAGATAGCTGGAAGAGGGAGGCATTCATTCTAGTGCCCTCCATAATATATGAAATATCTACATATTTTTTTTCCTTTTTTCTTCTTTCCTGATTGTGTGAGAAAGGTTGAAAAACAAGAAAGACTTGAGTTGAATTAGAAGAAGGAAATCACATAGGTGACTTAGAGAGATTGGACTACTGAAATAGATCAGATGAAGTTGGAAGAGATAAACTTGGAGAATCTGGGAAGAAATTCAGGATCCTGAACCCAAGAGCCTTGGGAATAGCAAATACTTCCAACTCAGTGTTCTAAATCATCAGCCTGGCAAGTAGCCTCTTGCCCCTGCAAGTGTGACACTGAAAGTCCTTAGCATTGTCAAATAGTATCAGCAACTGCTTTGTCACTGCAACCTAAGGATGATGATCCATCTGATTTCAAGATGAAAACTTCTATAGTAATTGTTTCCACCACTGAATGTGAGTTCTTTGTGAGAGAGCAGATTGTCTTACCTTTCTACTTTTATTCCTAGCAATTTAGCACAGTAATTTCCACTTAGTAAACACTTAATAAATGTTTCTTTCATTCATTCAAATTGAGGAAAATTTGAAGCAGGACAATTTCCAGACCCAAATTCTGTTCAAGATTATACTCCAAGGTTGAAAAAGAAGCAGGGCTATAGAAAATTAAAGCTGTAAAAATATTAAGGGAGTTTAAAGAAGATTAGAGAATAGTTTCAAAAGGAAGACTCTAGCTAGGAAAGGAGAAGATAGCTGATAAGGTACATAAGAAAAATTAAATGAAATAATCGAGAGTAAAGCAAATTGGTAGAATAGATTAGTGAGTGATTAAAGTAAACTGCTGAAACATAAAGTTGATTCAATGTTAAAGGGCATATGGATTATGGTTTCAGAGTTGAGTTAAGGAAAGCAAGTTGAGTGGGTGGTCGAGTTATTAAGAAATGATAATTGGATATAAAAATTGTAATGATGCTTAGGTTGAAAATGTAAGTACACACAACTGGTATTTTTAAAATCTGAAAATCTTAACCAGTATGGAGGGCTGAAAAAGTGAAAAGTGGCTTTTACTGAGTGTAAACTGTTATAGAAATTTAACACTAGCCTGTACCCCTTTTGTGGTACTCCAAGATAACCTCTGGATTTTAAAAGAAACAATAAACCTTAATCTTAAGATGGAAGCCACAATGTGCTTCCCTTCTTGTAGAATAAGGGTGGAGATAAAGTTTTTTTTTTAATCTATAAATCAGCTTCTTAAGAGACTGTGGCAGAGTCAAGTGGACATGTGCACTCTGCACATTCTAAAGATCTCATGACTTCTGTCATCAGGAAGAACTGTCTTTTGTCCATAGTGAGGTCAGAGGGCTCCAATTAGAGAGGCTAGGGAATGGGACATCATGAAAAGTATAACTGAAGTACTAGAAGGAAGTATTTTTTCCCTTGGAATCTGGAGTGAGTAGGTGTATAGTCTTGGCTCTCTGAAGCTAGCCACATATGGCTAGTACCTTCTCTTTCTCTGGCCCACTTTTTATTATTTAATAAATAACTATAAATTAAGATATGGTCTTCAGAGAACTTTAATCATAGCACCATTTGCACTTCTATAATAGACAAGTGACTATTCTAATGTTGCAATAAAGAGGAAAAAAACTATTTCTGTGAAGAGACTCAGGAGTAGACACACGGTGAATTCACAAAATAACTTTTTTTAATTGATTAATTAATAAAATGTCGTCATGGTTACATGATTCATGTTCTTTCCCTCCCCTCCTCCCATCCCATCCCATAGCCAATGCACAATTCCATTCGGTTTTACATGTGGTATTGATCAAGACCTATTTCCATATTATTGATATTTGCACTAGGGTGATTGGTTAGAGTCTATATCCCCAATCATATCTCCATCGGCCCATCTAATCAAGCAGTTGTTTTTCTTCTTCTATGTTTCTCTTCCCACAGTTCTTTCTCTGGATGTGGATAGTGCTCTTTCTCATAGGTCCCTCAGAAACGTCTTGGATCATTGCATTGTGGCTAGTAGAGAAGTCCATTACATTCGATTGTGCCATAGTGTAGCCATCTCTGTGTATAAGGCTCTCCTGGTTCTCTTCCTTTCACTCTGTATCAATTCCTGGAGGTTGTTCCAGTTCACATGGAATTCCTCCAGTTCATTATTCCTTTTAGCACAATAGTATTCAATCACCAGCAGATACCACAATTTGTTTAGCCATTCCCCAATTGAAGGGCATTCCCTCCTTTTCCCATTTTTTGCCACCACAAAAATGAGGCTATAAGTATTTTTGTACAAGTATTTTCCTTATTATCTCTTTGGGGTATAAACCCAGCAGTGGTATGGCTTGATCAAGGGGTAGGCAGTCTTTCAAAGTCCTTTGGGCATAGTTCCAAATTGCCATCCAGAATAGTTGGATCAATTCACAACTCCATCAGCAATGCATAAATGTCCCTATTTTGCCATATCCCCTCCAACATTTATTGCTTTACTTTGCTGTCATGTTAGTCAAACTGCTAGGTGTGAAGTAGTACCTCAGAGCTGTTTTGATTTGCATTTCTCTAATTATAAGAGATTTAGAACACTTTCTCATGTGCTTAGTGATAGTTCTGATTTCTTTATCTGAAAATTGCCTATTCATGTCCCTTGCCCATTTATCAACTGGGGAATGGAAACAATTAAAACTAAATCTAAACATTTGGAAAAACATTGATTGCTCATGGGTAGGATGAGCTAACATAATAAAAATGACCATTCTACCCAAATTAATTTACCTATTTAGTGCCATACCTATCAAAATACCAAAAAACTTTTTTACTGAATTAGAAAAAACTATAACAAAGTTCATTTGGAAGAAGAAAAGATCAAGAATATCAAGGGAAATAATGGAAAAAAATGTGAAGGAAAGTGGCCTAGCAATACCAGATATTAAACTATACTATAAAGCAGTGGTCATCAAAAGGATATGGTACTGGCTAAGAGACAGAAGGGAGGATCAGTGGAATAGACTTGGAGTAAGTGACATCAGCAAGACAATCTATGATAAACCCAAAGAGCCCAACCTTTGGGACAAAAATCCACTATTTGACAAAAACTGTTGTGAAAATTGGAAAACAATATGGGAGAGATCAGGTTTAGATCAACATCTCACACCCTACACCAAGATAAGTTCAGAATGGGTGAATGACTTGAATATAAAGAAGGAAACTATAAGTAAATTAGGTGAACACAGAATAGTATATTTGTCAGATCTATGGGAATGGGAAACTTTTGAAACCAAACAAGAGTTAGAAAAAATTACAAAATTTAAAATAAATAAATTTGATTATATTAAATTAAAAAGGTTTTGTACAAACAAAAACAATGCAACCAAATCAGAATGGAAACAACAAACTGGGAAAAAAATCTTTATTAAAAAAACTCTGACAAAGGTCTAATTACTCAAATATATAAGGAGCTAAATCAACTGTCTAAAAATTAATGTATTTCCAATTGTTTAGATCTAGTTTTAATTGTTTGGAAAGTGTTTTGTAGTTGTATTCATATAATTGCTGTGTTTGTTTTGGCAAATAGATTCCTAAGTATTTTATATTGTCTAGGGTGTGTTTAAATGGAATTTCTCTTTCTAACTCTTGCTGCTGGGATGTGTTGGAAATATATAGAAATGCTGATGATTTATGTGCATTTATTTTGTATCTTGCAACTTTGCTAAAGTTGTTGATTATTTCCACTAGTTTCTTAGTTGATTCTCTAGGATTCTTTAAGTAGACAATCATATCATCTGCAAAGAGTGATAGCTTGGTCTCCTCATTGCCTATTTTAATACCTTCAATTTCTCTTTCTTGTCTAATTGCTACTGCTAGTGTTTCTAGTACCATGTTAAATAACAGAGGTGATAATGAGCATCCTTGTTTAACTCCTGATCTTATTGGGAAGGTTTCTAATTTATCCCCATTGCAGATGATGCTTGCATATGGTTTTAAATATATATTGTTTATTATTTTTAGGAAAGGTTCTTCTATTCCTATACTTTCTGGTTTTTTCAATAGGAATGAGTGTCGTATTGTGTCAAAGGCTTTTTCTGTATCTATTAAGATAATGATGTGATTTTTTTTTTGGTTTGCTTGTTAATATGGTCAATTGTATGGGCAGTTTTCCTAATATCTAAGCATCCTCTCATTCCTGGTACAAATCCCACCTGATCATGATGAATAACCCTCTTTATCATTCGCTGGAATCTTTTTGCTAGTATTCTATTTAAGATTTTTGCATCTATGTTCATTAAGGAGACTGGTCTGTAATTTTCTTTCTCTGTTTTTGATCTGCCTGGCTTTAGAATCAGTACCATATTTGTGTCATAAAAAGAATTTGGTAGAACTCCTTCTTTGCTTATTTTGTCAAATAGTTTGTGAAGTATTGGGATTAGATGTTCTTTAAATGTTTGATATAATTTATTTGTGAATCCATCTGGCTCTGGGGATTTTTTCTTAGGCAGTTCTTTGATGATTTGTTCAATTTATTTTTCTGATATGTGATTATTTAAGTATTCTAATTTTTCTTCTGTTAATCTAGGCAATTTATATTTTTGTAAATATTCATACATATCATCTAGATTGCCATATAATTTGGCAAAATACTTTTAAAGATTGCCTTAATTTCCTCTTCATTAGAGGTGAGATCTCCCTTTTCATCTTTTATACTCTTAGTTTGATTTTCTTCTTTCCTTTTTTAAAAATTAGATTAACCAGTAATTTGTCTATTTTATTTGTTTTTCAAAGTACCAACTTCTAGTCTTATTTATTAATTCAATAATTTTTTCACTTTGATTTTATTAATTTCTATTTTAAATTTTAGGATTTTTAACTTAGTTTTCATCTGGGGATTTTTAATTTGTTCATTTTCTCGTTTTTTAATTTGCATGCCCAATTCACTGACCTCTACTCTCCCTAATTTGTTAATATATGCGCTCAAGGATATAAATTTTACCCTGAGTACTGCTTTGGCTGCATCCCATAGATTTTGATAGGATGTCTCATCATTGTCATTCTCTTCAATGAAATTATTGTTTCTATGATTTGTTCTTTGACTAACTGATTTTGGAGAATGATATTGTTTAATTTCCAATTAATTTTTGATTTGCCTCTCCATTTACACTTACTAATTATTATTTTTATTGCATTATGATCTGAAAAGGTTGTATTTATTATTTCTGCTCTTTTGAACTCGTTTGCCATGTTTTTATGCCCTAGCCCATGGTCAATCTTTGTGAATGTACCATGTGCTGCTTAAAATAAGGCATATTCCTTTTTATTCCTATTTATTTTTCTCCACATACCTACTAACTCTAATTTTTCTAAGATTTCATTCGTATCTCTTACCTTTTTATTATTTATTTTTTGGTTTCATTTATCTAGAACTGCTAGAGGAAGGTTTAGGTCTCCCACTAGTATAGTTTTACTTTCTGTCTCCTCCTTAAGCTCCACCAGTTTCTCCTTTAGAAATCTGGATGCATTTGGTGCATACATGTTAAGTACTCATATTTCCTCATTGTCTATACTGCCTTTTATTAGCATGTAATTACCTTCCTTATGTTTTTTAATCAGTTCTATTTTTACTTTGGCTTTGTCAGATATCATGATTGTGATTCCTGCCTTCTTTTTCTCAGTTGATGCCCAATAGATTTTGCTTCAGCCTTTTACCTTTACCTTTACCTTTACACCTGCCTCATGTGTGTTTCAACATATAGTAGAATTTTGGTTTCTAATCCACTCTGCTATTTGCTTCCTTTTTATGGGTGAGTTCAGCCCATTCACATTCAGAGTTATAATTATCACCTGTGTATTCCTCAACATTTTGATTTCATCTCCTAGTCCTTTGTTCTTTCGCTATTTCCTTATACACCAGTGGTTTGCTTTTAATCAGTCCCCCTAATCCCCGCCTTTTTTTACTTCCCTTTTCCCCTCTCACTTTTTATTCCCCTCTTATTTTTTAGGGTCTATTAAATTACCTCCTCCCTCTCTTTCCCTCCATTTTTTTAATCCTAGCCCCACTCCCCCCCTTAGTTTTCCCCTCTCAATTTCCCTATAGAGTAAGATAGAATTTGATGCCCCAATGGATCTAGGTGCTATTCCCTCTCAGAATCGATTCCACTGAGAGTAAGATTTGAGTATTACCTATTAGCACTCTCTTCCTTTCCTTCTTATAATAGCATTCTTCTCCTCCCCATCCCTTGTGGCTCTTTGCGTGGTATAGATTATCCTAATTTTCTTATTCCTTCAAGTTTCTCTTGGTGTCATCTTCTATTCCCCCCCTCCTTTTTTGCATAGCATCTTAAAGCATTTAGTACCCTAATTTCTACCTATGAATAATTCTCATAACTACTATAATTGAATACAATTTTTGAGAGTTACAAATAACATTTTTCCATATAGGAATATAAACAATTTGACCTTTTTGAAGCCCTTAAGGAAAAAAAAAATTCCCCTCTCTTTCTTATTTACCTTATCATGTTTCTCTTGATTTTTGTATTTGGATATCAAAATTTCCATATAGTTCTGGTCTTTTCTTGAAAAATATTTGGACATCTTCTATTTTGTTGAATGCCCATACTTTTCCCTGGAAGTACATAGTCAATTTTGATGGGTAGGTGATCCTTGGTTGTAGATCCAATTCTTTTGCCTTTCTGAATATCATATTCCAAGCCTTGCAGTCCTTTTGTTTGGAGGCTGCCAGTTTGGTGCTCTTTGATATCTGAATTGTCTCTTTCTGGCATTTTGTAATATTTTCTCCTTAACTCTTGAATTTGGTTGTTACATTCCTGGAGGTTGCCTTTTGAGGATTTAATGTAGAGGGTGATCTATGGACTCTTTCAATGTCTGTTTTGCCCTCTTGTTGAAGAATATCAGGGCAGTTTTCTTGGATAATTTCTTGTAGTATGATGTTAAGATTTCTGTTTAATTTCAGGTTTTCAGATAAGCCTATGATTCTCAAATTGTCTCTCCTAGACCTGTTTTCCAAGTCAGTCATCTTCTCGATGAGATATTTCATGTTTCCTTCTAATCTGTCATTATTTTGACTTTGCTTTATTAATTCTTGCTTTCTTGTGAAATCATTGGCTTCTACATGCCCAATTCACCAAATAACTTTTCATTCAACAAGAATGCAAAGAAGATGTGAGCAAGGTCAAGTAGCTGCATATAAATATAAAAGTATCACATAATCTTCTAAGATAGTATCAGAAGTGCAAAATGCTCAGAATCTCCAGTTATTGAAGAAACTAAGGACAAGAAGGTGTAGCTAGGGAGCATAGTAGATAGAACACCAGACCTGGAGTCAGAAAGACTCATCTTCTTGAGCTCCAATCTGGCCTCAGACACTCATTAGCTGGGTGACCATGAAAATGTCCCTGAACCGTATGAGTTCTCATCAGGAAAATGAGCTGGAAAAAAGAAATGGCAAAGCACTCCAGTATCTTTGTTAAGAAAACCCCAAAAGGGGTCATGAGGAGTTAGACATGACTGAAAAATTACCGAACAACAGCAAGGACAAGGAAAAGATTTTATTTTAGCTATGAAGGGAGAAATATGGAGACTGAAGAAAAGATAAAACTTTTCCTGAGGTGAATGGGATGATGATAACTGACATCAGGAAGAAGAAAGGGATGCTCACTTCTTATCTTCCCTTATTTTTCTGTTGCCAAGGAAAAGAGCCTTTTTGCTAGAGCTGAGAGAATAAAAATAACTAAGATGGACTTGATAACAAAAATAATAAGGAGATAAGAAGAAAGTCCCTATGGGCCTTTGATGGTAACTTCAAGTCATCTGGCCCAGATGAATTACACCCTGGAGTCCTAAAAGAATTAGCAAATATTACTATTGAGCACTGGTATTAAGACTGTAGGAAATGACCTAAGTGTAGAAACATAACACTAAGATTGAAAAAGGGCAAATGTCTCAATTTTCAAAAAAAGAAGAGAGAAAGGAGTCTTAAAATTATAGATCAGTGAGCTTGATTCAGTTGGTCCAGTGGATGGAATGCCAGACATAGAGTCAGGAAAAATTGAATTCAAATCCAACCTCAGATGCTTACTATCCGTGTGATCCAGAGCAAATCAAATTAAATGTGAGACAATCAAATTAAATAATAATTGTTAAATACTTAGCCTGGTGCATAGTAAGCACTATATAAATGTTAGCTAGGAGTAGGAGTAGGAGTAGGAGTAGAAGTAATGGTAATAGTATTCCTGGGAAAATTCCAGAACATATCATTAAAAAGATGATTAATAAGAATATAGAAAGGAAAGACGTGATTACAAAGAATTAGCATGGCTTTATCAGAAACTTTAATCTGAGAAAAAATAGAGAGAAAAGACAAATTATTAAAATGAAAGAGAAATAACAATATATGAATGGAAAGTGAAGGAACTTGTTAGAAACTATTTTCCCAATTATATGCTAACAATGCATTACTTTACTAAAATAGGAAATTTACCAATATAACTGACAACAAATGCCTAAAACTATATATCAAACAATACAGAAAAAATAACAAAATTTGTTAAAATGTTAAAAAAAAACATGACATTATATAAATAGACACCTCCTTGTGAGCTTAAGAGAACAGAGCAATACAGCTGAAGTCTTGCATATAACTACTTGAAGTAGGAAAACATCAACAAAAAAAGAAAAATGAGAGAGACATGGATTTCCAAAGCAAAAATCCAGAAAATAGTAATCCCATAATATTTACATGTAAGGCCTGAAACTAAAACAAGGCATTACTAGGATTATTGGAAGAAATGAAGCCACAAAAATGATATCATAAATCAAATGAGAACAATTGAGGAAAGACTTGTAAGGAAAACAAACAACTTATTTCAGGGGGTATAAAACCTTAAACAAACAAAAGCCTCCCTAAAAATAAAATTGGATGATACATGTAAAACCCAGTGGAATTGTGTGTCAGCTAAGGGGAGGTTAGGGGGGCTTGAGGGAGAGGGAAAGAACATGAAATATGTTACTATGGGAAAAGATTCAAAATAAAAACTTAAAAATAAATAAATAAATAAATGATTCCATGAGATAATAAAAAGGACTAAAACAAAATTGAAAGCCTGAAAAAAATAGAAGAAAATATAAAGCATAGACTATTAAAGTCAATTGTCATAAAAAAGAGATCAAGGAGAAATAATCTAAGGATCATTGTACTACCTGAAAATCATGTCCAAAAAACGTCTACACTATATTCCAAAAAACCATGCGTGAAAACTTCCCAGGTCTATTAGTTTGAGGGCAAAATGAAAAAAGAAATAATCTACTAATCATATTAACAAAGCTCTGAATGAAAATTCTCTAGAAACATCAGAGCTAAAATCCAGAGCATCCCAGTAAAACACTAATTAAGCACATACTATTTGCCGGATACTGTGTTAAATGTTAGGGATACAAGAGAAACCCCAAAACAGTCCCTGTTCTAAAAGATCTCACAGTCTGATGGGGGCAACAACATGAGTCAAAGAAAAAGTAATACAACCAGTCACAAAAACAGAGTTCAAATACCAAAGAGGTATACCTAGAGTCACACAAGACCTTTCACTTACCACAATAAAGGAGAGGAGAGCTTGAAATGTACTATTCCAGAATCAGAAGATAAAGGGTTATACTCAACAATAATTTATACAATAAAACATTAAAAACAATACAGGAGGGAAAAAAACCAACAGACTTTTAATAAAAGAAGACTTCCAAGCATTTTTAATGACAAATTCAGAACTGAGCTTTTACTCTGAAATACAAACACAGATGTCAATAAAAACCTAGAAAGGAAACACATTGGAGCAATTGGAAAGGACTTTATGGTAATTAAGTTATTTACATTTCAGTAGGGAGAGAAGAAACAAATGTCTCCTCGGAATTCAAATGTCTTTAAGTTCATAGAGGGAATAAATAAAAGGGATTAGGGAGAATAACTGAGACAGAGATTTAAGAATGGTTTTGTGTTTTAGTAATTCTAGGAGAAGAAAGGAAAAGGAAGGGGAAATGAATGTATTAGGGAATAGTGAAGGGGAATGGGTAGAAGTTACTATTTTACATAATCAGGGTGGATCACAAGAAGACTATAGAAATATGGTTTAAGAGGTTAGGAAGTAGGCTGCATGCTCATCATCACTTTCATGTGAACTCGACAAAGGAAGGTTGAAGGCAGACATACACATTCAAAGAGTTTGGTGCTGAAACACATTAAACTTAATAGTGAAAACATAGAAAAAGGGATATTAAGAGGGCAGATAAATGCAAGAAGGGATTAAATATTATTTCCTGCCTTACTGTGTATTTCCTTGGACTTCTTTTTCATTCCCAATGAATCCCTTCATCCTGGAAGATTATTAGAGCCCTGGAACTCCCACCTCATTAGGATTCTCTGCTTTTAGAGCCCTTCTCTCTGATTGGTGGGTTGGAGGATAGAGTCTCCTTTTAAGAAGGGGAGGTAGTCAGTTATCCTTTATTTCCCACTTGGCTGTCTTCTGTACTTCACCATGTCCCTATAGTAGGTATCTTCCTTCCACCCTCTTCAGCTTCCTTTTATATATTGTCTTTCCCCAATAGAATGTAAATTCCTTGAGAGAAAGAACTATCTTTTTCATATTTGCATCCCTAGCATTTAGCAGAATGTGTGGAGCATAGTAGGCACTTAAATATTAATTAACTGACTAAGATGTAATGATTTCTTAGTGAAAATGGAAGTATACACATTCCTCAACTATATCATGAAAGAGATCTGCAAGAAAGTACAGGGATAAGCTACATGGTATTGTTCATATGTGTATTATAGGGAAAAGGAATTAGAGAGGAATTATTAGCATTGACTCTACTTTTGCAAGGAGCTTCCTCCTCACTGGCTGTTGTTTCTATTTACTTGTCTGGCTCACCAGATATAACCAGATATAGGCTCACCACTATATAGCTAGTGTAGAAATAATCAATAAAACTGGAGAATGATTACATGAGTCTGGTAGACTGGTAGACATTATTAATAGTGATGATGGTTTTCATCATCGTATTAGTTAGCTGAAGTTCACTAGTTCTAACACTAAATATTAATATAGTGAGTGGTATTAAAAACAGGTAAGAGAGATTCTAAGGATATTTAGAAACTCCTAAGTATTTCTAGAAACACATTTAGAACTGAACTTATACACTGAAATACAAATATAGATGTCAACAATTACTAAAATGTAAGTTCTTTGAGGTCAGGGCTAGTTTTATTGTTATTATTTTTAATCCTTGTACCCACATAGTGACTTCCACAGAGGAAGTGTTTAGTAATGTTGATTACAAGGAATAGTAGCATGTCATCTTTTTAAAAAAAACTATTCATGTGCTGTTACTTCTGATACAAGCAATTCACCACTTATATTTTGAACAAATCTAAACTAACTATTTTATGGTTTGTGATGGCACTAGAATATTATAAGCAAAAGAGGTAATTTTCTGCTGGATAAGAAACATTTAAACATAATAATTATCTGGAGTCTACAATTTTAAAAATCCTGGTTTATCACTTGGTGTGATACATGCTATTATTCTGAGTCTACTTTTGCAGACAACCTTTAAGGATTATTCAGAGAGCCTTTAAGGTCCTTTGAGTTTTTTATCTATCATTCTAAAAGCTTATCTATTTAGCTAATTTTGTAACTTGGGTATTATACCATTAGGTGGCAGTAATGTCCCAGGTCTGATTAGTGTGAGACTCCAAATGGTAGCTTTATTTGAAATATAACTGACTTAAAAGTGAATTTTCTTTATAAAAAACAAGCAATCTCTTTACTAAAAGAGTTAAGCCTAAAAAAACATGACAGATCATTTAAAATATTTTACACCAGCTTTTAAAAGAAATGACATGTAGGTTTCAAATCACATAGATTTAGGGCTGAAAGGAATCTTATGACTAATCTAGTCAAGGGTTCTTAAGCTAAAGCCTGTGAACTTTATATTAAAATTTATATACGTAAGTAAATTTCAATACGGTTTACTTTATAATCCTATGCATTTTATTTTCTGCATTTTAAAACACTGTCTTGAAAAGGAGTTTGTAGATTATATCAGCCTGCCAAAGAGGTCCCTGGTACAAACATTCTAGTTCAACATCCTTATTGTATAGGTGTGGAAATTTAGATTTAGAGGGGCTTGGTGGCTTACTGGAGGCCACCACCATACAACCAGGCAAGATTCAAGTCTAGAGCCTCTGTCTTTTGGCTTCTATTCAATGCCATTTCATTTAGCATCTTTCTAATTCATATTTATCAACTTACCTTGAATCACAGTCTATGGTCAGAAGACCTGGATGTCCTCAGCACTTGCAGTGGCCAGGAACTAAAGTGCCCTGCGTTGTATTTATTTCAGTACTCTCTGCCTAGGGATGTCTAGTTTAATTATAGGCAAGGCTTTTTTTTTTTTTTTTTTCAGGCTTCCTAGAGTAATCGCTTTTTTTTTCAGGCTTCCTAGAGTAATCACAACATTTAATTTATATGTGTTTTAGGATTTACAAAGCATTTCCCTTGCAATGAAAGGCTGAAATAAAGTAGGTAGTCTCAGTAGAGGGTCCCCATTTAGACAATGAAAAAAAACCGGAAGTTCAGAAAAGTAATTTACCTAGTGTCGCACAACTGGTGTCAGACTCAGAATTCAAACCCACAAGTCTTGGGGCTCCAAAACCTGTTTCGCTTTATCATACCATCCTCTGCTCCCTCAGAGGTCCCCCACTCTATTTCCCTTCAATACAAGAAGAAGAAGAGAAGAATGGCACAAGCATGTGAGGTCTTTCTGCTTATGAACTATAGAGATTTTTCCCCCCAATACACAACTGTCATTCCTCAGGTGTTTCCAAAAGAACACCAATTCACCACTCCCACCAGTTTCTAACTGGGGATCACAGGTCCTTGAACTGTAGAGATGGAAAAGATGTAAGAGGACATTGAATCTATTCTCTGCATTTTATGTATGAGAAAACTGAGAATTAGAAAAGGGAAAGTGTCAGTTTCTTTTAATTGGATATTTCTTTTATGTAGTAAGTTACAAAGCCAGAATTTTAATCCAAGCCTCTAATTCTAAACTCAGATTTCTTTCTATTGTACCCAGATTTCTAAACTTCAAATGTTTTACATATAACATTGGTGGGGGGGGGGGACCTTTCCCCATACCTATACAGTGAATATCTATTTAA
The DNA here is from genome assembly GCF_016433145.1 of Gracilinanus agilis. NCBI lineage: Eukaryota > Metazoa > Chordata > Mammalia > Didelphimorphia > Didelphidae > Gracilinanus > Gracilinanus agilis. The sequence goes on along the minus strand of NC_058131.1, from coordinate 477,424,116 downwards.
AAACAAACAAACAGGTACCTGAGCAATGATGACTCTTTTAAGTTTCAGAACTCATTCAGAAGGTAACAAAATCAGTCCTATCCTTGAAATTGAAGTTCAAAGCCCTCTTCCCTCTTTGAAGAGATCTTCTAGCTCACAGTTATCTCTCCTTCACCTTCTGAGTTCCCATAGTACTCGGTGTCTGTATTATGAAATGGGCAGTAGGGCAGTGCCTCGTGAATTAGGGATATAAATGGAGGGGCACTTGAAAGGTCATCTGATCAAATCCTCTCATTTTTACTGAAAAAGAACCTGGAACAAGGAGAAGGAACTTGATATGCCTCAGGTCAACCAGGTAGAAAGTAGCAGAAGGGGGATTCAACTCACCTTGGTCTTCTAACTACAAATTGAATGTCTTTACCTTACATTTCTCCTAGCATTGTCCTATTTTGTCATTTGGTTCCATCTTTCTCGTATTTATGCTACCAAAGTCCTTGGAACTATCCAATAGTTCAACATTAGAAACTGAAATAAATTTATTAATGTAAATAACATTAAAGAAGAAGTATTAACCATCTACTTTGCCACTATATCCGAAGAATAATGGACCTTTTCCATATTATTTAAAGCTGAAAACTTTCATCTGGGTTATCTCTCCCATTAGAATAGGAGCTCTTTGACTTTGTCTTGCTTTTCCTTTTGGATCCTGCTGCTTTGCATATAGTAAAGACCTAAAAAGGGGCAGCTAAGTGGTTCGACATGAATGCAAATCTATCCTCACATATTTCCTAGGTGTGTGACCATGGGCAAGTCAATTAATCTCTACTGGAGAAAAAAATGGCAAACCACTTCAATACCTTTGCCAAGAAAACACCAAAGACAGTATTGACTTATTATGGTCCACAGGGTCACAAAGAGTTGGACTCAACTGAAAAACTGAACAATAAAACCCTTAATAAATGCTTTATTTGTTCATTCATTCACTTTCTCCCTAAATTCAACATGTACTTCTTTGTGCTCCAAATAGCACCTAAAACAGTAAAAAATAATAACATAATAACTTACATTTACATAATGGTTCAAGGTTTGCAAAGCACTTTACATACATGATTTTACTTAATCCTTATAATAAATCTGTGCAGTGTTAGAGTAATTATCACCATTTTAAAGATGAAGAAACTGAGGCATATAAAAGTTAAGAGGGTGGTGGTGGGGTGGGGGGGGGTATGTTAGATTTCCTGGTTCTAAATGCAACACTCAATCCATTATACCCAACTGCCTTTCTTTATACAAAGGGAGTATAATGCACTTGTATATATTCTTGAAGAACATTCATTTCTTACATGGAATCTATCAATTAAAAATCTTTTTCTGAATGGATTGTTCGAAGAAAGGATTTAACTGGTTTTATTGCAACTGGCTACCTGGGAAATCAATCTCTAGCAGTTTAAATAACAGAAGTAGTAAATGACCTTCTCAAAGAGAATTGGGACATTTCCTGAGGCAGAACACAGGATTGACACTGAGAAGGAAGTGGCCAATTTTATCTTATAAAAATGAAGCACTATTTTTTTCCTGCCTCGTTACAAGAAAACCAGGGAACAGGATGAGGAAGGGAAACAGGTCTCCTGGGGTTTGAGCCAACTTTATGAGACTGCACAGAACAAGGGGCTTTGGAGTTCTATAACACCAGCAGCAAAACATACCCTGGTTGGAAAATATCTACAGGGCATAAAATAATAGCTAAATCAGGAATTCTGAAGTTTCAGAAATCAGGATGGAGGAAATCACAAGAAGAATTGGTCAAAGTTTGGCTGTGACAAGGTTGATGGTAGGTTTCAGCTGTGACAAGTGGGCTTCTATTGCCAAATCATCCCTTGCAGGGTAGGAGATCATAAGACATACACAAGGGCACTTGTTATTAAATGTTATTAACTCTAGGCGCAAATAGGTGTGGCCATGCAAAGAGGATAAGTAGTCAAGATGTGGGGAGTTTTTAGGTGGATGGTATATCATAGAATCTCAGAGTTGATAGAGACCTCAGAGACCATTCTAGTCTAACTCACACCTCATCAAGAATGTACAATCTACCAGAAAGTTGGTCATCTATCATTTATTTACCTTAATTTCTCTAATAAGGGGAATCTGCTGCTTTCCGAGATAGTTCATTCCACTTTTAGATGGCTCTAAATATGGGGAAATTTTTCCGTATATCATGTCTAAATCTACCTATTGAAATTTCCACCCACTATTCCTGGCTTTGGCCTTTGGGGTCAAGCAGAACACTTCTATTTCCTTCAGATACTTAACTTTATTTATTGATTCATCTATCTACCTATCTATCTATCTCTATATGATTTGTATATGAGTATGAAAGGCAGAAAGAGGGAGGGGGAAAGAGAGCAAGATGGAGAGAGAGAGAGAGAGAGAGAGAGAGAGAGAGAGAGAGAGAGAGA
>NC_058131.1:477406811-477418713 GCF_016433145.1 Gracilinanus agilis | reverse complement strand
GAGAGAGAGAGAGAGAGAGAGAGAGAGAGAGAGAGAGAGAGAGAGAAAGAAAGAGAGAGAGAGAGAGCAAGCACATTATGAGCAACGAGGTGGCACAGAGGATAGAGTGCCTGGTCTGGAGTCAGGAAGACTCCTCTTCAAGCTCAAATCTGATCTTAGATATTTACTGTCTGTGTGACACTGGGAAAAATCACTTTTTTTGTCTCAGTTTCTTCAACTGTAAAATGGGCTGCAGAAGGAAATGGCAAACCACTCCAGCATCTTTGCCAAAGAAATCCAAAATGAGTTGACTGACTGTAGGGTATGGGATGATGGGATGGACATGACTGAACAACAATATCTATATTTGCACATACACACACACACACACACACACACACACACACACACACATATAATCTCTACCGTGGGTCTTTTCTATTCCACGTTAAACATCTCAGTTGTAGTTCCTTCAACTAATCCTCATGTGACATAATATCAAGGCACTTTTAGCCTCCTATATGAACCTATATGAACTCCTTCATATGAACCCTTCCAGAAATCTAGTGATTAGAGCCAAACAAAACATTACATTCCAATACTCTGACCAAAGCACAGAACAAAGAAATAGAACTTGTGGGAATTCTCAGGGATTCTTACAAGGATGGATAGGATGCTTTTAAAATCCTTTTACTCATAGCAAAGATTGTGCTCTTCTCACAGTTATTGAAACCTGCAGTGACAGAAAGATTCCAACTTAGTATATGACCACACAACACAGAGAAACCTTTCTAAACAAATCAGAAAAATCCCCCAGACAAAGGAATCAATCCTCTAATTTATACCTCAGAGAACAAGCCTGGTTGGGGCCATTGCAAAGAAAGATTATTGTAGTCTGACTTTTTTTTCCTATTTAGCCACTTCTGTTATTGTAACATTGCGTCTCATTTCCCATCTTGCTCGGGAGGTTGGTCAATAAGAATCCAGATCCTTACATTATGTATAAAGATCTCTGCTTGCTGTCAACCCATATGGGGCCTGCTTTGGGAACTGTGTGACAAAACTTGTAGTAGAGGGGTCCCGCTTGTTCATCACTTTACTACTCAGAAAATGCAGTTATTCTGTGATTGCTTCTTCTCCCCTTATTGTTTTGTGAAGATAAACATTTTAATTGGCTGATGAGTTGGAAATAAGAGTATATTCAAAAAGCTATGACAGAGAAATTTAACTCCTTTCCCCGGTGGCAAGTGAGAATCAAGAAGTGCTATAAAGCTCAGAGAGAAGAGAAAGGGGAGAGAGAATAGCAGAATGAGAGAGGAGAGAGGTCAGAGAGAGACAAAGGTGGAAAGATTTGGAGTAATAGAGATAAGGACAAAAGAAAAGGAGGAATAGAAGGAGGAGTGAGGAGGGGAGAGAGGAGGAGAGACACACACACACAAAAGGTGGTGCTCTTGCTCTCAGTCCAGGTTGGTATGTGACCTTAAACTCATGCTTCTGCTGTTTCTTCTGTTTGTGTTGTATTTATTCTTTCCTTTTCTTAGAGGAATGGAGATCAGAGGTGAAATGAACTAGTATGTGACTTTATGAACTTCAAAAGAGGCACCAAAGATCCAACAACCAAACTTGGGAAAGAGCCAGCCCCAAGGAGGAACCTGTTTGATCCAACCCAGCAGTGGATTGACACAACAATTGAGATGTCATGACTTCACAGCAAGAGAGTGACATGTCCATTGACTATGCTACATCCTAGAGAAAGCTCAATGATGAAACAACTTTGTATTCACTAGGCTACTCTCCTCCAAGGAAGAAGGGATATATAATTTTTTTCTATTAAAATATTTCCTTTTTTAAAAATTAATTTATACTCATTGGTTGATTATCAATGATACTGAAGAGATATCAATGAGTTAAGTGATACTGAGGAATTAATTCATGGTAATGATATTGAGGATACAACAGATAAGGGTTTGAGCTGATAGCACTAAAAGAATGCATTGTCCCTCAAGAGTATTCCTAAAACTTTGAGTAGGAGATGAACCCACTCTTCTTTCTTATACCAACCTATTAGGCAGTTTGGGGAAGGAAAGAAAAGTCTTCAGTCTTGCTGCAGTAGGAAAGGTAGCTCCAATGCATGGGGAGGAAAATGTGGTAGAATGTAAAGTGAACTAGGATTAAAGTTAGAAGACTAGAGTGCAAGTCAAGCCTTGTTCTGCATTTTCTTTCTTTTTTTAAATTTAGAATATTTTCCCATGGTTACATGATTCATGTTCTTTCCCTCTTCCCCACCCACCCCGAACATTGCCGATGTGTAATTCCCCTGGGTTTTACATGTATCATTGATCTGCCATTTTCTATCTGTATAATCTTGGGCAATTCACTTATGATCCTCAGTTTTCTCATCTGTAAAATAGAAAAAATACAACTTGTGCTTCTTATCTCATAATGAGATAATGTATGGAAAATGCTTTGTAAACAGAAAGCCCTATGTAAATGTCATTGGTTATTTTCATTGACTATCATAACAGCAAAAAGTAGATGATAAAGAACCCAAACCAAATTTCTTATCAAAGTTGTTTTACTTAAACATTTTTTAGTAGAAGAAACCTATATACTAGGGATTGGTAGTTGGACTAGATGTCCTTTGAGAGTCTCTTCCATGTTTCCATGATTCCATGACAGTGGACCATCTAGATACACAGCCAGTTAGCCACATAATATCACCTAAGTGGGCACAGTGAATAGAGAACTGGACGGACAATTAGAAAGATTTGAGTTCAAATCCAGCCTCAGATACCTACTAAGTATATGACTCTGGGCAAGTGACTTAATCTTTGCTTGCCTCAGTTTCTTCATCTGGAAATGGGTGTGATAATAGCATTTACTTCCCAGGGTTATTATAAAAATAAAATGAGATACTATTTATAAAGTGCTTAGCACAGGCTCTGTGTAAATGTTAGTTATTATTACTATCATTACCATTAATCAATTGTGTGGAGGCATATCCAGTGTGCTAGGCATCTCCAAACCTTAGGCCAGTTTTGCCCGACTAAAAGGGAATTTAATAAGCACTGGTAGGGTGGGGCAGTGCTCTAAAGATCCAGCCTAAAGTCACACTGGACAAACCACTATACACTGTATGCCTGGGGAATAGCCTGTACCAATGCAAAATAGATGGGAGATGGAGTGCTATGTATGAGAAAAAGGAAGTAGGACAGTTTGGCCAAAATGTTGAATGTTTGAAGGGAGTAATGACTAAATAACTTGGAAAGGTACCCCTGGCCAAGGTTCTGAGGTCTAGAGTGGTGTTTCCAAAGGACTCCAAATCAAAACAGTATTTTCCTTGAAGTAAAAAAAATCTATTTGTGTCTTGGCTCGAGAGTTTATTAATCATGTGGTCATAGTCAAGTCTCTAACCCATTCATCCTCAGTTTTTCCATCTGTTGAATGGAAATTAAAATATTTATATCACTTTCAATTTCAGGTAGTCATGAACAAAAATCCCTTAAAATTATATAAATATAATGATCATCATCCAGCCCTTAGCACACTACCTAGCACATTTTTGTTACTGAGTTGTTTTCAGTCATGTCTGACATTTCAATGACCTCATTTAGGGTTTTCTTGGCAAGGATACAGGAGGGGTTTGCTATTTGCTTCCCCAGCTCATGTTGCAGATGAAGAAATTGAGTCAAACAGGATTAAATGACTTGTCCCAGGTTGCACAGCTAATAAGTGTCTGAAGCTGAATTTGAACTAAGGGAGATGGGTCTTCCTAACTCTAGGTCCAGCACTCTCTCCACTGTGCCACCTAGTTGTCTCTCATGCTAACTATCTCCTAACAGAGAGGGGTTGGACAAATTCATGGCATAGTACAGGAAAGTTTTTTTGGACATAACCAATGCAGTAATTTGTTTTATTGCCTATGTTCATTAGTTATAAGTTTTTCTGTTTTCTTTTCTTTTCTTCCAAAGTGTATGCAAGCGAAAGGATGTAGGAGGGAGCAAAAATAGATTTTTTTAAAAATAAAAAATATTTTTAAAAAGAATTTTACTTAGACATCTGTGTGGAAGATGAATTGGAAAGGGGAGCCCCTTTAGGAGATTATATGCAATAGTCCAGGCAAGAGATAATTAAAGCTCGGGCTAATTTCTTTCTCCTTTGGCCATGTTACATGAATCTATGGGGGAAGAAATTTAATTTGGGATTTTTTTCTTACAGATGGAGTTGAGACTTCTCTCAAACTACCCTGTGGTAGTTGTGGTTGAGAAATTTTGGTGGCTAACTCTGACATATTAATAAAAGAGATGAAAAGAAATATAATTTGAATACAGAAACAAGTCTCTCAGCTTTTTAAGAGCAGTAGCTATAATGATCAGTTGTTTACCTATGCTGTATTTCAAGAATATATTTCTTGATTTATAAGGCTTTAAGGATTGTTGTTTTCCTAAAAATGTAAATGGATGAGGAAAACTCGAAACTTGGATATCATCATTGTTTAAAAGTGAGTCACTGATGTCAAGGCATGAGACTAATGGCTAGAAGGGAAATAACATCCTACTGTGATGACAGTCTCAGTACAAGTGTACTTTATCATGAGTTTCCTTGGCTTCTACAATTGTGCATGAAGCTTCCAGCTTACAATAAAAACTGGTGCTATGTAAGGAAAACCATCCTATGATTGTGAGGTAAATCAACTAACTGTACCTCTGATGGGACTGAAGGGGTGTCAATTTACCTGGACCAGAATAAAGAGGATAAGAGGAAATAGAAGAAGCTGCGTCCACCTTTCCATTTCCACTTCCATCGGAATGGCTCACTCAGAGTTTTTGTTTATCACAATTTAAAGCTGGAATTTTTTTTAGCAACAAAATGTCATTGGATCTAGTGTTGCAATAAGAAGCATCTGGGAGTGGTATATCTAGGAAATCTATTCTTAGTTCCATTATTTAACTTGTTATGTGACTGAATAATTTGGTATCTCCTTCGATAAAATGGCAGCAAAATTGTAAAGATGTATTATAGAAATATTTATCAGTATTCTTTACAGTGTTTAGAGTTGGGTAAAAAGTGGAGAAGTGATCCAGTCCTGCCACATTATTGGGGAAATGAGGAAACTGAGGTCTAGAAATTCTTGCCCTTCTTGTCACTCAAAAGTAGTGAAGAACCAACTTGAGATTTAAAGATGGAATTTATTTGTTGAATTTACTTGTTACTTCAGTGGCATAAGAGTCTGGGCAGTGACAATGAGTTTCTGGCTACCTCGAATGACTCGATCTCTCTTTCTTTTGGTGGTGTGTGTTGGGGAGGTTCCTTTTGTTGTCCCTGAGGAAAGTACAATCTGACCCAGCCTTCTTTCTATTCCCAGTGCTTTAGCATGATGCTGGCTTCATAGTAGACATTTTATAAAAGCTTGCTGACTTGCCTTGATGCACAGGGTTTAGACACAGTGATCATATTTCCTGAATTAAGTCTGGGACACAGTCTGACATATGTAAGTGTGCATATACAACACACACACACACACACACACACACACACACACACACACACCAGACAGGTGTATAGATGTATAAGCAGTATCTATATTACATAAATATTGATATATTATATATATAATATTACATATGCATAATTTATTATGCTGTTAATGTGATTATATAGATATGACATATTGAGTATAATACCTTACTATATATGTGTGTATAACATTTATTCACACAAAAATATATATGTGGATACTGTATGATATGTAAATATATAAACATGCACACATAATATAATGTGTATATATGAATGTTTTATATATACATTTAATTAAATAATCCAATAAACTTTTATTAAATGCCTTTTATATGTCAGGTACTATGCTAAGTACTGGGGAACTAATATAAAGAAAAATATTCCCTACTCTCAAGGAGCTTATACTCTAAAGGGGGAGACAACACACAAAAGGGGCAGGAAAGAGGGAAAGATGGGATACCAGGGGATATTTAGCAAAGGGACATCTTGTTTCTGTGAAAGTGAAACCAGTGAGGGCAGCGGATGGACAGTGGAGTGAGCCGAGTTCAGTTTCTGTCTTCCATAAAAGCAGGCATAGGGAAGAGGTTGGTACTCCACCCTCCAGCCCTCCAGTCAGAGGGGAGAAGAAGAGGAGAAGGAAATTTGAATGAAAACTTCAGATAGCAGCAGGGTGGTGAGTTTAGAGGTGAGCTTACTGCTAGAGGGGCATCTTGTTTCTGTGAAAGTGAAACCAGGTAGGGCAGCAGATGCAATATGGAGCATTTCTGACTTAAGATAATCGTGGAGGCATTCATATTTGTATATGCATAATAATGTATTGTTAATTTGCACAAAAACAAAGATGCACAGTGCTAGAAACTGTATGGCCAATATTTTGTTACTGCTATTCTGTCCACACATTGATATGATGATGTCACATGCAATACACACACACACACACACACACACACACACACACACACACACACCCCACTATAATATAGGATAATATATATACATTTTTGAGTCATCAAAATGTTTCATAAGTCCACGATTATTTTCTCTGGCTCTTTTAATTTTATGATGTATTTTGTTTTCTTCCCCCCTCTCTTTCTCTCTCTCTCTCTCTCTCTCTCTCTCTCTCTCTCTCTCTCTCTCTCTCTCCTCTCTCCCTTTTCCCTCTTCCTCTCCTTCTCCCCTCTCCTTTCTCCCTCTCCCTCTCCTCTCTCCCTCCTCCTCTTCCTCTCCCTCTCCTCTCTCCCTTCTCCCTCTCCCTCTCCTTTTATCTTAACATCATAAGAATGGCAAGGGCTAGGCAGAGTTAGGGACTTGCCCAGGATCACACAACCTACAAGTATCTAAAGTTGGATTTGAACCCAGATCCTTCCAATTCCAGGTCTGGTGCTCTATCCATTCTTCTGAATATTGTTACTGTCATGCTTAAAGGTTTGATTCCTTCATCTTTCCTTTGCCAAAATACTGGTGATATCAGAGTTTTTCTGTAGTTTATGGATATCAGAGAACAGAATGTTGAAATCAATGCAGAATATTTTATTGTAATAGTTAAAGCCTAGATTTGCAGGAGGACCCTTAGGAAGAGCCATAACTGTATCACTATTTTGATCTCAGCTTTATTTCTGCTTTTAGAAGATGGAACTTCTAGAGTATTCAAAGGGTTTTTGCCCCAAAAGGCCCAACCTGCTTCAGGAAACATAAAATATCTGGGAAAAGTTTCTGCACTCGAGCCATTATCCCTTTAGTTCTCTGGGAACCAAAAAAGACTCCTTTGGTAATGAATGAACTAAGAAAACCTCTTAGACTAGCCATTCCAAATTGCATACATAATTAGGTCCCCAAAAGCTGATTTAGGGAAGCTAGGTAGCTCAATGAATACAGTGTCAGGCCTGAAGTCAGTAGGATGTGGGTTCAAGTGTGACCTCAAACACTTTCTAGCTGTGTGACCCTGGGCAAGTCAACTTAACCTCAATTGCCTAGTTCTTGCCACTCTTCTGTCTTAGAATTGATACTGACAGAAGGTAAGAGCTTTAAAAAAATGTATAGTTGGCTAAATAGGCCAGCAGGTTAGAGATACCATATATTCCTGGGCATATACAATTTTGCATATGGTGTGTGTGTGTGTGTGTGTGTGTGTGTGTGTGTGTGTATTTAGAGATATCCTCTAGGGATACCTTATAATTCTCCAAATGGGATCTGTAATAACACCTTTCTAACCCTCAAATGGGACAGCTAGATGGTACAGTTGATAGGAAGATTCATCTTCCCAAGTTCAAATCTAGCCTCAGACACTTACCAGCTGTGTGACCCTTGGACAAATCACTTAGTCCTGTTTGCCTTGTTTTCTTCATCTAGGAAATGAGTTAGAGAAGGAAATGGCAAACCACTCCAGTATCCTTGCCAAGAAAACCCTAAATGGGGCCATGAAGAGTCAGACAAGGCTGAACAATAACAGAAGCCTCAAATCTTTACTCATAAGGATTAATGAGATCCTTGCAATCACTTTTGGCCCCACTGAAAGATATTCTAAAATTTGGAAGGATTGCACTTTGTGCCTCATATAGATCAATGAGTCAAGGCTCTGTAGGAATCCAAAATAGTACAAATGTATCTTAAGTCACCATTGTCCTTGATTTTTGCAGAACTGCAGGCCATTAGAGAGGGGATTTAATTGATCACTGTGGAAGCCACAGACCAGCAGTAAGCTAGTGTCCTAACACTGAAGCCCAATTTCACTTAAACTTCCAAATTAAGTGAGTCAGACTCAATAGTAGCACAATAAACAATCCTTGGGGAATTATTCATCTCCTATTTAGATTTTAATACAAATGCCTTTCAAATTGCTCAAAAGGTAGGAAAGGTTACCTCAAAAAACTCTAAATTCTGGAGAAAATCTGTTGTGGTTACATACAGAATTTAAATAATTTAAATTGCCTTTCAAATAAAGATCTAATTAATTGAAAGTTTTATTCAATTATTTGCCTCTTCTCTCCCATTTAATAAGAAAAGGAAGATGTCAAGTTTCATTATCTGTCAAAGAAATTCTAGAAGAAGAACAGATTCAATACAAAGGACAAATGTCTCCTCACACCATTGCTTCAGAGTTCATTTACAGAAAAAGCTTCCTAGAAATATCTCAGTATCACCCCTCTCTCAAGATAGTCCCTGTAAGAAAGAAAAGGCTCCATTTTAAAGAGGATGCCCAGGCCAGTTATATCTGAATTCCTTTCCAGGCAGCACTGTTGACTCTGTGGACTTTCTCTTTCATGCCTGCTGTAGGTACTCCCTCTGCATCCCTCCCTTCCAACTTTTCAGCTTCCATTAATGCCTGTCTTCCCCAGTTAGATATGTGAGCTCCTTCCATGAGGTCAGGGACTGCTTTCATTTCTGCTTTCATTTGTATTCCTAGAATTTAGCACATTACTTGTATATAGTAAGTGCTTAGTAATTGTTTGTTGACTTGAAATATAAGAAGGGCATACCAGAAGTAAAGTTTCTTTTATATACTAATCCTTACTCATCTCATTCCTAACCTAGACAAATATTAAAGGCTTCAAATTGTCTCTCCCTCTCCCCCCCCCCCCCCAATCCTGTTTGGACTTTATATTTCACTGACTTGTTGTTTGATCATTTCAGTCCTATCCAACTTGGTGACTCCATTTGGATTTGTTTTTGGCAGAGATACTGGAGTGGTATGCCATTTCCTTCTCTAGATCTTTTGACAGATGAGGAAACTGAGGAGGCAAACAAGGTTATGTGACTTGCCTGGAGTCACACAGCTAGCAAGTTTCTGAGATCAGTTTTGAACTCGGGTCTTACTGACTCCAAGCCAGACACTTTATCCACTCGTACCAGTTAGCTACCCCACCCCACAAATACAGAAGATAAACTTGAAAATAAAAACACACACAAAAGATACATTACAGAGGAGACAGATAGGGAATTTTCGAGGGTGAGGAAGCCCTAGGATTTGATGGGTGTCCTGAAGGAAGCCAGGGAAAGGAGAAGGTAGAGGTGAGAGGAAAGAGAACATTCCAAGCATGGGAAATAGTTTGATAACTTTTATTTTTAATAAAATAAAAATAAATACAAATAAATTATTGTAGATAAGTTATTTTATATAAATATAAATTAAAAATATAACCAAATGTGAATAAAAATAAGTCTATTTTTAATTAAGCAAATACTGCAAAATCACAAGAGCATAGACAAAAGCAGAAATGAGGATTTTCTAGGTAGCCAACTAAATTCTGGAAACAATAGAAAATGCTATAGGAGGATATTTGAAAAAATCCTGCTTGAAATAATTTCTTGTAATGAGAAAGCACTAGGTTTCAATTCAGCCAAAAGCATATGAGTACAAGCAAGTTGTTATTCCTGAGTTTTAGTTTCTTCATCTATAAAATGGGACCATGAAACCTGAGCTACCTACCTCACAGAGCTGGTATGAGGAAAATTACTTGTAAACTATAAAGCGATATCATCAATATCATCAGAATAACTACATCCAGGGATGTGCTGGAGTCAGCTGGGACAACTTGAGCCAATTATTAAATTTTCACTGTGAGCATTTACACCAGGCCTTGATTTGTTGTTTTGTTGACTGTAGAGATAGTTTTTAGACACAGATTGGCACATCCCTGAGTGCACAAATTGGTTCTGTTTACTTGTATGTTCTCACATGGTTTTGTATGAACACACAAAACTTCACAGAAGCAAAAGAAATAGAATATGAATAATGTCAACTTGCTTATACAGAGTAGAATGAAACTTGTGGAGAAAACTCATGAGATACTTCTAAGACAAGGGTAAGGAAGGAAAGAGGGAGCAATCTAGTATCTAAAACAACTTAACTTTATCTCCACTACATTAGTGCCTTATTGCCTTTGCTCAAGACTATCAAGGAACAATTCCCCGGAAATTCTGGTAAATGTAAAACTCAGAGGATTAAGGAAAAGGCTACATCTCTTAAGAGTTTACAATTTGTGCAAGTCATTTTCAAACAGGAATTAAGTACAAAAGTCTGGCTCTACTCTCCCTTTCTTGCCTTTCCTTATAAAGGGCCTTGGTCAAACTGCACTACTTATAGTTTTCTAAAATACTCCAAATTGTTCTGCTTCCACAAACCTTTTCCTCATGTTCTCTCTTCTGCCTGGAATTCTTTCCTTCCCATCTTTGTTGTTCTTTAGTCGTTTTTTACTCATTTGACTCTTTGTGACCCCATTTGGATTTTTCTTAGCAAAGATATCGGAGTGGTTTGACATTTCCTTCTCCAGCTCATTTTATACATGAGGAAACTGAGGCAAACTGGGTTAAAGGACTTGCCCAGGGACACACACCTAGTAAGTGCCTCAAGCCAATTTGAACTCATGTCCTCCTGATTCCAGGGCCAGCACCAAGCCATTTAGCTGCCATCTTTACCGGTTGATATTTCACCCAGCTTTAAGTGCCCCAATTATATTTATCTTTTAATTAATTAGTTAATTAATTAATTGATTGATTGGTTTGTTTGTTTATTTTTAAACCCTTACCTTCCCTCTTGGAGTCAATACTGTGTATTGGCCCCAAGGCAGAAGAGCTAGGCAATGGGGGTTAAGTGACTTGCCCAGGGTCACACAGCTGGGAAGTGTCTGAGGTCAAATTTGAACCTAGGACCTCTCATCTCTAGGCCTGACTCTCAATCCACTGAGCTACCCAGCTACCCCCTATATTTATCTTTTGAATGCCTTCCTGACTCCCTAATTGCTTATGATCTCTCTTTCCTTTAAACCACCCAGACACTTTGTCTATGTTCTTGTTGTGGCACTTCTAATGTTCTTCCTTGTAAGAAAATCTATGAAAACATTTGCCAAATGCAGTTATTTGCGTATGTAAAAAGTTGTAACTGGAATGGAAAGCCTGAGGCTTTGCTCTCTTGTCAAATTCCTCCCCCCTCCTCTTCCCCCAAATTTAAAGGAGGATGACAGTATTTTCAATCTTTGTGGAGCAGCTAAATAGTTTAGTACCTTGTTAGCAAGAATAACTAATTCCAAATAGAAAAGCTATCAGAGAAGCAAGTAAATGACTCAGGGGATAGAGAGTCATGCCTGGAGATAGGAGGTCCTGGGTTCAAATCTATCCTCAGACACTTCCTAGTTGTGTGACCCTGGGCAAGTCACTTAATCCCAATTGCCTAGCCCTTACTGCTCTCTGCTTTGGAACTGATAATTCAGTATCAATTCTAGGACAGAAGATAAAGGAGAAAGGGAGAAAGTGTGTGTGTGTGTGTATGTGTGTGTGTGTGTGTGTGTGTATGTGTGTGTGGAAGAGACAGACAAAAAGAGACAGAGAATAAGAAAGAAAGAGGAAGGAAGGAAGGAAGGAAGGAAGGAAGGAAGGAAGGAAGGAAGGAAGGAAGGAAGGAAGGAAG